>NC_068421.1:64865963-65165963 GCF_023373465.1 Oncorhynchus keta | reverse complement strand
GCTATTGCTGGGCCACTCAAGGACATTCGGAGACTTGTCCCGAAGCCATTCCGGCGTTGTCTTCAAATCAAATGTTATTTGTCACGTGCCGAATACAACTTTACAGTGAAATGCTTACTTACAAGCCCTTAACCAACAATGCAGTTTTAAGAAAATACCTAAAAAAGTAAGAGACAAAAATAACAAATAATTAAAGAGCAGCAGTAAAATAACAATATCGGGGCTTTATACAGGGGTACCGGTACAGAGTCAATGTGCGGGGCACCGGTGTCGAGGTAATTTAGTTATTAAAGTGACTATGCATAGATAATAACAGAGTAGCAGCAGGGTAGAAGAGTCTAATGCAAATATTCTGGGTATGTCACGATCTTGGAAATGAGCGGACCAAGGCGCAGCGTGCATTGAGTTCCACATCTTTTTAATACAAAGTGAAACTAGAAACAAAACAACAAAACTTAAAGACTGTGAAGAAGTAGTGCCCAAACACACGAACACAAACAATATCCCACAAACACAGGTGGGAAAAATATCTACTTAAATATGATCCCCAATTAGAGACAACGATTACCAGCTGCCTCTAATTGGGAACCATACAAAACACCAACATAGAAAATATAAACTAGAACACAACATAGAATTTTTAAACTTGAATACCCCCTAGTCACGCCTGACCTACCACACCATAGAGAAACAAGGGCTCTCTATGGTCAGGGCGTGACAGGGTAGCATTTGATAAGATGTTCAGGAGTCTTATGGCTTGGGGTAGAAGCTGTATAGAAGCCTCTTGGACTTAGACTATGCTATCGCTTGCCATGCGGTAGCAGAGAGAACAGTCTATGACTAGGGTGGCTGGAGTCTTTGACAATAACAATAATACTTTTAGGGCCTTCCTCTGACACCGCCTGGTATAGAGGTCCTTCCTGACCGACTCATTAAATAAAAAATTGCTGTTCATAAGAGACCGTAGCAGCAACATTATGTACAAAATAAGTTACAAACAATGCGGAAAAACCAACAAAATAACACAGTTGGTTAAGAGCCAATAACAAGGCAGCCAACCTGCGGCGTTGCCTTGGCTGTGTGCATAGGGTCTTTGTCCTGTTGGAAGGTGAACCTTCGTCCAGGTCAGAGGTCCTGAGCTCTCTGGAGTCGGTTTTCATCACGGATCTCTCTGTACTTTGCTCCGTTCATCTTTCCCTCGATCACGACTAGTCTCCCAGTCCCTGCCGCTGAAAAACATCCCCACAACATGATGCTGCCACCACCATACTTCACCGTAGAGATGGTTTCAGGTTTCATTCATCCAGGCGTTACACTTGGCATTCAGGCCAAAGAGTTCAATCTTGGTTTCATCAGATTAGAGAATCTTGTTTCTCATGGTCTGAGAGTCCTTTAAGTGCCTTTTGACAAACTCCAAGAGGGCTGTCATGTGCCTTTTACCGAAGAGTGGCTTCCGTCTGGCCACTCTACCATGAAGGGTTAGGGTTAGCCCTACCATGAAGGGCTAACCCTAACCCTGATTTATGGAGTGCTGCAGAGATGGTTGTCCTTCTGGAAGTTTCTCCCATCTCCACAGAGGAACTCTAGAGCTCTGTCAGAGTGACCATCGGGTTCTTGGTCACCTTCCTGACTGAGGCCCTTTTGCACTGACATGCACTGTCAACTGTGGGACCTTATATAGACAGCTGTGTGCTTTTCCAAATCATGTCCAATCAAGTTGTAGAATATCTCAAGAAACATGTCAAGGAAGCATCTGAAGGATGATCAATGGAAACAGGATGTACTTGAGCTCAATTTTGAGTCTCATAGCAAAGGGTCTTAATACTTATGTAAATAATGTATTTCTGTTTTTTATTTGTAGTACATTTGCAAAAATGTCTACAAACCTGTTTTGGCTTTACATTTACATTTAAGTCATTTAGCAGACGCTCTTATCCAGAGCGACTTACAAATTGGTGCATTCACCTATGACATCCAGTGGAACAGCCACTTTACAATAGTGCATCTAAATCTTTTAGGGGGGAGAAGGATTACTTATCCTATCCTAGGTATTCCTTAAAGAGGTGGGGTTTCAGGTGTCTCCGGAAGGTGGTGATTGGAGTATTGTGTGTAAATTGCTGAGGATCTGTATTTATTTCATCCATTTTAGAATAAGGCTATAACATAACAAAATGTGGGACAAGTGAAGGGGTCTGAAAACTTTCCGAATGCGCAATCTATCTCGCTCTCTCTGTCTTTTTTTTCTGTGTCTGTCCGATCTCTGGCTCTCTGTCTCTCGTTTTGTCTGTGCTTCTCTCTCGCTCTGTCATGCTCTCTCTTTTTTTCTCTCCAGGTCTCTTTCTCTCTCCTCTCTCTCCTTGTCTTTGCCCGCTCCGGCGGCACAAACTTAGCACAACTTGGGGAATTCTTCTCATTAGCCGCTGGCCCATGTGACTGGAGGGTGGCTGAACTCGGGCTCAGAGAGTAAATGATCTGTTTAAGGATTGATGTTTAATACTGGTCAATTTATGCAAAATGAAGCTGTGGGAAGGATAAGCACGCCAGTGGAGGCAATAAAGCCAATGACCCTGTCTTCAGTGTGGGGTTATCACTGGGGCTGATGGAACCATGCCCACAGAAAGCACATTTACACTATTGTCTGGATACGTGCTCTCTGGGAGAGAGACAGTACTTTAACTCTCCTAGCATTGATTCTACCCTCTGTAATATGTAGTACGTGTGCGTGCACAACTAAATTCTTGCCTAACTTTTTAAATGATACCATACGATTTTGCAGAGGTGAGGGTTATTACTCCTCAATTTGACATTTTATGGTTAGTATGAATTGTAAGCAATGACTGATGTGAACCTCAATTCCTGGGAATACTTTGGCAATACTCAATATTCCTTCAGTTACAGAGGCTACATTTTCTGCTCTATAATGTGTGTTAAAACATGGATTATGATTACAGAGCTAGGTGCCGGGCGGCGTATATTTCTTTGTTGCTGCTCCTCCATCTTAGAGTAAGCAGATGATGTGGCAAAGCCAAAGCGGATTGGAGATGTGAGTGGAGGGAAGCTGTAGGAGCAGCTGTCTTTCTGTATGTGATGTGGATTGTGTGTATGTGTGCCAGCAGGGCCTGGGGAGATATAGTGAATGCATACACACTGATGGAGCCTCGTGGGACGGCCTGGCATGCGCCTCTCCTGCTCTCCTCTATAATATGATTTGTCCTGGCTATTGATACCCCAACCCCCCTTCCAATTTCCACACCAACTCAATTAGCATCTCGTCAATAATGCTCAGCATTTCATTTTGCTGCTTTAATTAACAAATTCAATTTGCTCGAACCACTGTGAAAACAAATTAAAAGCGTGCAAAATGAAAGCCTGCAGCTCCAAGGATGTGGCTAAGGTGATTACAGATGCGTCAAATTACTGTTTTCTTGTTTATTTTATCTGGGGAGGAAAAAAGGCGTGAGGAGAAAACACATTGATTTTGTGGGGGTCCAGGGACTGACTGGTAGTGGATGGGGGAGGTGGGGAGCCCTTCCCAGTGGCATCAGTGAGGAGCATCACGTCAGCTTGGCTCTGCCCTCACATCATAACCATCTCCCTTCTCTCTGGGGGACCACAGGGCACAATGCTCCTTAACCTGCATACACTTATCTACCCATTTACACTCCATTCATGCTCCTGGAGAGCTGCTGCTTTCTTGTAGGACTTTCTCCAAGGCCAACTGTAATCCACCATACTGTAGTCTCTGCCTATATGCTCTCACAGTGTAACAGTCGGAAGATGTGGACCAAAGCGCAGCGTGGTAAGTGTTCATGTTATTTTTTATTTCAACTGAACACAAAACAAAATAACAAAGAGAATGCACGAAAACGAAACAGTCCTGTCAGGTGCAGAAACACAAAACAGAAAACAACTACCCACAACCCATAGTGGGAAAACAAGCTGCCTAAGTACGGTTCTCAATCAGAGACAACGATTGACAACTGCCTCTGATTGGGAACCATACCAGGCCAAACACATAGAAATCTAACACACAGAACAAAACATAGAATACCCACACCAACTCACGCCCTGACCAAACTAAAATAGAGACATAAAAAAGGAACTAAGGTCAGGACGTGACACACAGCCTCACTAAGAATCAGAGTAGCAGTTCTGGATGCTCTGCCTGAAGAGCCATATGGCTCTAGAAAAAAGTTATCTGAGATATCAGATCTTATTCTAGCTATTACCTCTGGATTACCTCTGACTAGAGAGTGGATGGAGACAACTAGAAGTGCAACATCTCACTCAGTGTTTTTGTCAATTTAAATCAGAACTCGTTTCCCTCACGCTGTGTCTGTAAGTAGCTGAGAATGAGCAGAAGAATCTGGGGAAGGAATGTCACAGTAAATCATCAAAGCGTAGCCACATTCAGCCAGTTGTCATGGATAATAGTGTCCTACAACAATGTCCTCTGCGTGCGTTTAGTATGCCACTCTTGGCCTCCTCATGTCGTTCTGCCACTGTGGAAATGCAGCCAGACCAGCCGGGATAATCCCCTTGACATTGTACGGCTGTCATGTAAATAAAACACGCTCTGTCCTCCCCATTCAGTGCCTCCACCTTGCCATCTCAGAAATGACTAATGAAATTAGCCAAAAGCCATGTACAATGGCCAATGCTTTGTTTCTTTTGTTGCTAAACTTGATTTGGTAAGTTCCAAGTCACAAGGCAGGATATTGGCATTGGCAGATCCCTTGTGTGAGAAAACAGAGTTTTGAGGGCCTCTATTAAAGTCAGCTGTCTATAGGCTTGGCCTACTATATTTATTTCTCAACTTTGCTAATATTAAAAACATTGCTTCTCTTTACAACATGAGTATAGCCTGGCATGAAAATTAACCACGGGAAAAGCGTCCTCATTCGCTATTTAAGTGCTTAGATATGACTGACCAGCTTATGGTCTTATGTAGCAAATTGAAATTGGGTCTTTTACATTGAAAAATAGAGACTCGGATAACAAAATGGTATATCATACACTGCATTTGAGGAACAATGGGAAAGTAATTCTGCTTTGTAAGTTGATCAACTTGTAAACTCACTTTGAAAGGAGTGATGTCCTTTGTCTACACCCATTCAGCATTGTTCTTACCCTCTTAAGCCAGCCCCACCCATCTCTTTAAGGATTCACATGTGAGGTCATGTGCTAAACAGTAAGTAGTGTAGTAAAGATTAAGACTAACAGTGGTAGTAGCCTACAATAAGGAACAATTCCAGGTAAACATAGTGTAAATGTTTTTATAAATATTCAACACTTACCCAGACACATCCAGTGGTGGAAAAAGTACTAAATTGTCATAGAGTAAAAGTATAAATCATTTCAAATTCCTTATATTAAACCAGACGGCACAATTATTTTTATTTTTTATTGATGATAGCCAGGAGCACACTCCAACACTCATTTACAAACAAAGCATTTGTGTTTAGTGAGTCGGCCAGATCAGGGGCAGTCGGGATGACCAGAGATGTTCTCTTGATAAGTATGTGAATTGGACAATTTTCCTGTCAAAAAGTACTTTTCGGTGTCAAGGAAAATGTATTAAGTAAAAAGTACATTATTTTCTTTACGAATGTAGTGAAATAAAAGTAGCTAAAAATATAAAATAGTAAAGTACAGTAATGTACAGATACCACAAAAACTACTTAAGTAGTTATTTCAAGTATTTTTACTTAAGTACTTTACACAACTTCCCAAATGCCTTCACACCATACATTAGCATAATTTATATACTGTTACACATGCGATTATCACATAGTATTCCATACATAAGTTAAGGCCATGCAACCTCAGTTGAAACCTCAGTGACGTGCACATGTACAGTACATAAACAGATGCAAGCACCATATATAGTTGAAGTCGGAAGTTTACATACACCTTAGCCAAATACATTTAAACTCAGTTTTTCACAATTCCTGACATAAGGAATTGTGAAAGGACAACCAAGTCAAGGTATTGGAGTGGCCATCACAAAGCCCTGACCTCAATCCTATAGAACATGTGTGGGCAGAACTGAAAAGGTGTGTGCGCTTAAGGAGGCCTACAAACCTGACTCAGTTACACCAGCTTTGTCAGAAGGAATGGGCCAAAATTCACACAACTTATTGTGGGAAGCTTTTGGAAGGTTACCCAAAATGTTTGACCCAAGTTAAACAATTTAAAGGCAATGCTACCAAATACTAATTGAGTGTATGTCAACTTCTGACCCACTGGAAATGTGATGAAAGAAATAAAAGCTGAAATAAATCATTCTCTCTACTATTATTCTGACATTTCACATTCTTAAAATAAAGTGGTGATCCTAACTGAGCTAAGACAGGGTCTTTTTACTAGGATTAAATGTCAGGAATTGTAAAAAACTGAGTTTAAATGTATTTGGCTAAGGTGTATGTAAACTTCTGACTGTATGCTTGGGGTCATTGTCCATTTGGAACACCAATTTGCGACCAAGCTTTAACTTCCTGACTGATGTCTTAATATATCCACATAATTTCCCTCCTCATGATGCCATCTACTTCGTGAAGTGCACCAGTCCCTTTTGCAGCAAAGCAACCTCACAGCATGACGCTGCCACCCCCGTGTTTCACGGTTGGGATGGTATTCTTCGGCTTACAAGCCTCCCCCCTTTTTCCTCCAAACATAACAATGGTCATTATGACCAAACAGTTCTATTTTTGTTTCATCAGACCAGAGGACGTTTCTCCAAAAGGTACGATCTTTGTCCCCATATGTAGTTGCAAACCGTAGTCTGCCTTTTTTATGGCGGTTTTGGAGCAGTGGCTTCTTCCTTGCTGAGCAGCCTTTCAAGTCATGTTGATATAGGACTTGTTCTACTGTACAGATAGTTTTGTACCAGTTTCCTCCAGCATCTTCACAAGGTCCTTTGCTGTTGTTCTTGGATTGATTTGCACTTTTCGCACCAAAGTACGTTCATCTTTAGGAGACAGAACTCGTCTCCATCCTGAGCGGTATGACGGCTGCGTGGTCCCATGGTGTTTATACTTGCGTACTATTGTTTGTACAGATTGTACAGAAAATTGCTCCCAAGGATGAACCAGACTTGTGGAGGTCTATAATTTTTTTCTGAGGTCTTGGCTGATTTATTTAGATTTTCCCATGATGTTAAGCAATGAGGCACTGAGTTTGAAGGTAGGCCTTGAAATACATCCACAGGTACACCTCCAATTGACTCAAATTATGTTAATTAGCCTATCAGAAGCTTCTAAAGCCATGACATCAAACCGGTGTCTGTATGTAGCCTCGCTACTTTTATACCCTCGCTACTGTATACAGTGGGGCAAAAAAGTATTTATTCAGCCACCAATTGTGCAAGTTCTCCCACTTAAAAAGATGAGAGAGGCCTGTAATTTTCATCATAGGTACACTTCAACTATGACAGACAAAATGAGGGGGAAAAAATCCAGAAAATCACATTGTAGGATTTTTAATGAATTTATTTTCAAATTATGGTGGAAAATAAGTATTTGGTACTGCAGATAGTGCTGATGACTGGTCCATACAAATCACGCATGAATAAGGGAATCTATATTTGGAGAGGCTGTTTCTGTCCTGCCTTTGACTTTGGTGCAGGGCATGTGATGTCCATAGCCTCTTCGTCGCGAAACTCCCTGATCTTGTCAAAAATATATTTTGTCTTGCTGTGTCCAGTCCAAGTGGTGCTTTTACAGGCAGACCATCTATGGGAGGAAGGATACTCAGCAGCTGAAACTTGGTCCAGACAGTCTGAATGCTCCTTGAGGACAACACCAGGCTCCAGCGCATCGAAGCTATAAAACAGAGAATACAAAAAAATCAGAAGACATTACAAACATGCACAACATCAATTCACCTCCCAAGTTTAGATAAGAATAACCTCATACAATTCAAATAAATTTTTACTTGAAGTGCTAGTACTGCTTGATCTGTGGCAACGGCCTGAAGTACAGAGTCAGGTGTTGTTGCCAGCCATAATTTTCCACCAGCACTGTAACATCCTTCAGTCCAACCAGCTGTTGGATGTTGACCCCTGTCACAGTGGTGTCCTTCACAACACCAGCAATCTCAGACAAAGTGTTGACTCGGGTCTTTCTGAATCGCTGCTTGAAATTTCACATGACCAAGAAAATATTTCTGCCAAAAAAAGCATTTTGATTTTTAAAAATATTCACGTTCAAAAGGCTCTCCTGTGAATTTGTGACTTGCGACATACGCCTAGTTTCCTGAATCGGGTCACAGATGACATGTAATGTTTCGAAACAGGTGCATGATAATTGTCTTTTTTAAAACAAAACAAATTTCACACATAAATTATTTAGTATAGGTAAAGACAAGATTAAGTCAAGAATAATCTGATGGGTGACAACATTAGCCTTTCACTTGTGAATGATATATTATCACTTGTGAATGATGCCCAGCTGAAGGCAAACAACACATGCATTTTTTTTCTTCAAATCATAGTTGCACACCTCATGTAGCCTCATTGCTTTTAAAATATTTTTGAGGCTAGTGGTTGTATTAGTTTGGGATCTATCGCATCCCACTACTGTCCCAGGCTATGTTTGGAATATTTATTTATTGCACAGAATAGGTCAACTTTTGTACTATGGGGGATAGTAGATTGACATAGTCTAGTGCTTTTGTTGTTCGTTAGGGCTACTCATCTTGTTGACTGACGAAAAGTAAATGTGGACAGTTCTTCCAACATCAACAATATGCGCCTCGGAATTTGATAAGGAAGCACGTAGTTGCGTCCCCGATGTGTCTGTCATCACTTGGAAGCCTGTGAGAAGGATCCGATCACGTGACGGGCCTTGGCTAATAAGAATTTAGATATCTGAGAGAGCCATGTGAGTGAGAGGTGCTTTGGAGCACGCAGCTGGGAGAAGTGAATTATAATTATTATATTCAGCCCACAACAGCCACTGTGCGCAAAAGGCATGGATTTTTTGGGGGCATTACAACTCAGACTATTATATTCTGTTCTTCTGAAATAGGCTACATTTTCTTCATGTGATGTTTATTTGGACCTGTCTAAAATAAATAATACATTTATTGTGATGGTGTAGGCTATATTGCATTGATTTGTTAGACTTTTAAAATGTAGATGTTTCAAAGGTCTGCGTCCGTGGAAGCCAGGAAATGCTAAATGTGTTTATGTTAATTAACGGTCAATAATCATGCGCATCGGTTTCTCTGTCTCTTTTTTTATGTAAAAAAATAAAATAAAGTTTACACCCTCCAAGTACAATTTCTGGGAAGCCAACATGTCTACATCATTTGGATTTATTTTATCCTTGTGTGAAGTGGCACGGAGAATTCCCAAATGTGTCATTCTTTATTAAACCGCTCTCTCAACAAAAATGTTCAGCCTCCTTCCACATCTCCATATTATTTCTTCTACTATTTTTATTTCCCCAAGATGTTGTGTTTCCATTTCCCACCCAACTCTGTGCTTTCTGTGCATTCCATCTGCTCAGACGCACAACTTCTGGGATTGTAAACATGACTCGTAGATTGATCGCACACTAATTATTGTCCTTTTTAATTACCAGCAAGAGTATTCAGCATGTATTCCCATACCTGAATGAAGTTCTTCAGTCCCTGATACTGTTACGGGGTGATTACAACAAATGAAATGCGAACTAGCAAAATAAAAGAGAAGAAGCACCTGCATTGGAGACAATTATATATTTATTTGTGTTATAATTTCATTCACTTATCTTTGACCTGCACTGTTGGAGCTCCAGTAGTGGCGTGTGGATAAAATCACTGGAGAAGCCAAGATAGGGGGAAAAAGCAATATTACAACCTATGTGTTGTGATAATTGCATTGTTTGCGCCATAACCTGTTAGTTCAAAGGCCTTGCCACCATGATATACAGTGCCTTCGGAAAGTACTGTATTCAGACTCCTTGACTTTTTCCACATTTTGTTACGTTACAGCCTTATTCTAAAATGTATTAAATAACTAAAAAATCCTCAGCAATTTACACACAATACTCAATAATGACAAAGCAAAAACAGGTTTTTAGACATTTTTGCAAGTGTATTAAAAATAACAAATTTAACAAAATAACAAAGTGCATTAAAAATACCTTATTTACATACAGTGGGGAGAACAAGTATTTGATACACTGACGATTTTGCAGGTTTTCCTACTTACAAAGCATGTAGAGGTCTGTCATTTTTTATCATAGGTACACTTCAACTGTGAGAGATGGAATCCTAAATCAAAAATCCAGAAAATCACATTGTATGATTTTTAAGGAATGAATTTGCATTTTATTGCATGACATAAGTATTTGATATATCAGATAAGCAGAACTCAATATTTGGTACAGAGATCATACAGAGATCATACGTTTCCTGTAGTTCTTGACCAGGTTTGCACACACTTCGGGGCTGTTGCTGGGCAATACGGACTTTCAGCTCCCTCCAAAGATTTTCCATTGGGTTCAGGTCTGGAGACTGGCTAGGCCATTCCAGGACCTTGAGATGCTTCTTACGGAGCCACTTCTTAGATGCCCTGGCTGTGTGTTTCGGGTCATTGTCATGCTGGAAGACCCAGCCATGACCCATCTTCAATGCTCTTACTGAGGGAAGGAGGTTGTTGGCCATTTTCTCCCCTCAATACGGTGCAGTCATTCTGTCCCCTTTGCAGAAAAGCATCCCCAAAGAATGATGTTTCCACCTCCATGCTTCACGGTTGGGATGGTGTTCTTGGAGTTGTACTCATCCTTCTTCTTCCTCCAAACACGGTGAGCAAAAAGCTCTATTTTTGTCTCATCAGACCACATGACCTTCTCCCATTCCTCCTCTGGATCATCCAGATCCAGAGGATCTGGTCATTGGCAAACTTCAGATGGGCCTGGACATGGGCTGGCTTGAGCAGGGGGACCTTGCGTGCGCTGCAGGATTTTAATCCATGATGGCGTGGTTTTCTTTGAGACTGTGGTCCCAGCTCTCGTCAGGTCATTGACTGGGGCGGCAGGGTAGCCTAGTGGTTAGAGCGTTGGACTAGTAACTGGAAGGTTGCAAGTTCAAATCCCCGAGCTGACAAGGTAAAAAATCTGTTGTTCTGACCAGGTCCTGCCGTGTACTTCTGGGCTGATCCCTCACCTTCCTCATGGTCATTGATGCCCTGATGTCCCCATGAGG
Organism: Oncorhynchus keta; assembly: GCF_023373465.1. NCBI lineage: Eukaryota > Metazoa > Chordata > Actinopteri > Salmoniformes > Salmonidae > Oncorhynchus > Oncorhynchus keta. Next base: position 65,154,770 of record NC_068421.1, on the reverse strand, counting down.
TGAGATCTTGCATGGAGCCCCAGACTGAGGGTGATTGACTGTCATCTTGAACTTCTTCCACTTTCTAATAATTGCGCCAACAGTTGTTGCCTTCTCACCAAGCTGCTTGCCTATTTTCCTGTAGCCCAGCCTTGTGTTATCCCTGATGTCCTCTGGTCTGATGTCTTGGCCATTGTGGAGAGGTTGGAGTCTGTTTGATTGAGTGTGTGGACAGGTGTCTTTTATACAGGTAACGAGTTCAAACAGGTGCAGTTAATACAGGTAATGAGTGGAGAAAAACTAACAGGTCTGTGAGAGCCGGAATTCTTACTGGTTGGTAGGTGATCAAATACTTATGTCATGCAATAAAATGCAAATTAATTACTTAACCTCTCTAAGGTATGTGGGACGCTAGCGTCCCTTCTGGCCAACATCCAGTGAGATTGCAGAGCGCCAAATTAAAATACAGAAATGCTCATTATAGAAATTCAGAAAACATATTTTACATAGGTTTTAAGATTAACTTCTTGTTAATCCAACCACGGTGTCAGATTTATAAAATGATTTTCGGCGAAAGCATACCTAGCCCAGAACATACCTAGCCCAGAACATAGTCCAGTTGACAAATTATTACAAACAGTAACCAGCCAAGCAGAAGCGTTACAAAACTCAGAAATAGAGATAAAATTAATCCCTTACCTTTGATGATCTTCATATCATGGCAATCATTAGACATTAATTTACTCAATAAATGTTCCTTTTGTTCGATAAAAAGTATCTTTATATCCAAAAACCTGTTTTGCTCGCGTGTTTTCTTCAGTAATCCACAGGCTCAAACGCAGTCAAAACAGGCAGACAAAAAAATCTAAATTGTATCCATAAAGTTTATAGAAACATGTCAAACGATGTTATATTCAATCCTCAGGTTGTTTTTAGCCTAAATTATCTATAATATTTCAACCGGACAATAACGTCGTCAATATAAAAGGTAAACAAGAAATGCACTCTCTCGGGATTGCGCATGAAAAAGCTCTGCGACACGGTAGGGTCCACTCATTCAGACTGGTCTTATTCCTTCATTTATAAGAACACAAGCCTGAAACAATTTCTAAAGACTGTTGACATCTAGTGGAAGGCATAGGAACTGCAAATTGAGTCCTAAGTCAATGGATACTGCAATGGCATTGAATAGAAAACTACAAAACCAAAAGAAACCTACTTCCTGAATGGATTTTTCTCAGGTTTTTGCCTGTCAAATCAATTCTGTTATACTCACAGACATTATTTGAACAGTTTTGGAAACTTTAGAGTGTTTCCTATCCAACTCTACCAGTTATATGCATATGATATCTTCTGGGCCTGAGTAGCAGGCAGTTTAATTTGGGCATGCTTTTCAATCCAAATTTCCGAATGCTGCACCCTACCTTAGAGAGGTTAACAGTGCATGTCAGAGCAAAAACCAAGCCATGAGGTCGAAGGAATTGTCCGCACCGCTCCGAGACTGGATTGTGTCGAGGCACAGATCTGGGGAAGGGTACAAAAAAACGGAAGCCACTCCTCAGTAAAAGGCACATGACAGCCATTGACAAAAGTCATTTTAAGAAACAATATTCTCTGGTCTGATGAAACCAAGATTGAACATTTTGGCCTGAATGCCAAGCATCAAGTCTGGAGGAAACCTGGCACGCGAAACCCGAGCGAGCACAATCCATACAGGGGGAAAAAAATTGAGGTCACTGTGTTTTCCAATGGTGTTCTATGGGAGACCTTATTTAATAGGGCTCAGATTGCAGTTCCTATGGCTTCCACTAGATGTTAACAGTCTTTAGAAATTGTTATGTTTTTTTTTTGAGAAATGAAGAAGTAGGGCTGTTCTTTGTAGGTGTCACTCTGAAGGGCTTTTGTCTTTTGTTGCTCGTGAACTGGAGCGCGCTTCACATTGTTTTTATCCGGTATTAGAAACAGTTTATTCCCTCTAAACCTCTTGCTCCTACCCGACACGCAGGCGTCCCATCTAGACATCTGGAAATGCAAATGCGCTACGCTAAATGCTAATAGCACTCGTTAAAACTCAAACGTTCATTAAAATACACATGCAGGGTACTGAATTAAAGCTACACTCGTTGTGAATCCAGGCAACAAGTCAGATTTTTTAAATGCTTTTCGGCGAAAGCATGAGAAGCTATTATCTGATAGCATGTAACACCCCAAAAGACCCGCAGGGGACGTAAACAAAATAATTAGCATAGTCGGCGCTACACAAAACGCACAAATAAAATATAAAACATTCATTACCTTTGACCATCTTCTTTGTTGGCACTCCTAGATGTCCCATAAACATCACTATTGGGTATTTTTTTCGATTAAATCGGTCCATATATAGCCTAGATATCGATCTATGAAGACTGTGATCAAGGAAAAAAATAGCGTTTTATAACGTAACGTCATTTTTTTTCATTAAAAAAGTAGACGATAAACTTTCACAAAACACTTCGAAATACTTTTGTAATGCAACTTTAGGTATTAGTAAACGTTAATAAGCGATCAAATTTATCACGAGGCGATGCCCAGCCAGAGCCCAGGCTTGAACTCAATCGAACATCTCTGGAGAGACCTGAAAATAGCTGTGCAGCTACACACCCATTCCAACCTGACAGAGCTTGAGAGGATCTGCAGAGAAGAATGGGAGAAACTCTCCAAATACAGGTGTGCCAAGCTTGTAGTGTCATACACAAGAAGACTCAATGCTGTAATTGCTGGGAAAGGTTCTTCAACAAAGTACTCAGTAAAGGTCTGAATAATTATGTAAATGTGATATTTTATTTATTTACTTTTATATTCATTTTCAAAAACGTTTTTTTGCTTTGTCATTATGGAGTATTGTGGAAAAGGTCTGAATACTTATGTAAATGTGATATTTCAGTTTTTATTTGTAATACATTTGCAAAAATGTCTAAAAACCTGTTTTTGCTTTGTCATTATGGGGTATTGTGTGTAGATTTATGAGGAGGAGAAAAAAACAATTGAATCAATTTTAGAAAAAGGCTGTAACATAACAAAATGTTGGAAAAGTCAAGGGGTCTGAATACTGTACTTTCCGAAGGCACTGTAGGCCTACGGCCGAGACAATAAGAAGACACAGTGGGAGAATAAACAGTGGGAGAATACACCTTTGTTTCATCACGATACCAGAGAGCAGCAAGTCCACAAAACATATTGTATGTAACAAAGAGTTACCTGACCTACAGCATTGTCAATCAAGTTAACGTTTGCAACATTTTCAAATGACTAAACAATTATTGATTTTGAACCACGGAGAGCTACCACAAGTCACAAAGAAAACAGGAGCTGCCTCCACTATTCCATCACCATTTCAACTTCAACATCATCAAATCACCTGTGCTTAGTCTAATACAGTAACAACTAAAAGATTCCAAAAGCAATTTAGTCCAATCAACATAAGCTAAATATGATGTGGCTGTCCATGGTACTGATTTGTGTGTAAGTGTGTGCAAGTAGAAAAGCATGTTGACCCACCCTACTTAGAGAAACACCAATGCCATCCTCCTCTCTATTTCATTCCGCTGAAACGGTCTATGACTCTGTCATACAGTAGGCTACACACTTTTAGTTTTTGTTGTCCTGGCTAAGATTCTTGCTCGCTAGCCTAACTTCCTTTCATGGGCAATGATGAGCCAGCTAGTTAACATTAGCCTACTATCGACACTTAGCTACATATTGAACTTCCATCCTCTCAGGTCAGGGGCAAAATGTATGAATTTATGGTTGGATCAGAATTGCTGTTATAGTCATTGGCCAGTACAGATAATTAAGTAAAACCACGTGTCCAAATCCCTATCTCCATCCAGGTCACGGATCCCTCTGGAACTTTCACTGCGGACACCTGGCCCCTTTTCCCACGGATTGTATTTGTATATATGTCCCTTTTGTTCACCATGGTGCTGTCGATTATTGTTACAATGTCCGTTGGTGCGTGTGAGCACCTGTGCTGTATGTTTTGGGATTTCGTGCCCTTGTGGATTGCGCAGATGATTAGGGGTTTCGTCCCGTAATGGTGTGAAGCCTAATCCAAACTGGCATCCATTGATACTTTGTTTTGGTGCTCCAGGAACATTCACAGTTGAGCTCACTCAGTTTCCCTTGCATTCAATGCACCCGGCAGCAACAATATCATAGTCTTTTTGACCAGACAGCACCAGATAGGCTACACATACTGAGGCAGAGGGACGCTATTTTGATCTCTTGGATGCTTTCTCTGCTGAGATACATATTCAGCCTCTTGCCAATTGCAAGAAAATGATTAAACACAGAGAGACGAAGATAAATGATTTATGTTTTTTTCTTAGTACATTTTTTGGGGAGGCCTGGCTTCTCTTGGCATCCATGAATACATGCCACTGTGGAGCTTGGCGTTTAAGAATTTCACTGTACCTTGCAAATACAGTGAGCTCCAAAGGTATTGGGACATTGACACATTTTGTTGAAATGATTAATGATACCGGCTATGGGGTTAAAGTGCAGACTGTCAGCTTTAATTTGAGGGTATTTTCATCCATATCGGGTGAACCGTTTAGAATATTTTCGTACATAGTCCCCCCATTTTAGGGGACCAAAAGTATTGTGACAAATTTGCTTATGTGTATTAAAGTGGATGCAACCATGATTACAGATACACCTGAATGAATTGTGAATATTGATGAGTGAGAAAGTTACAGAGGCACAAATACCATACCCCACAAAAATGCTAACCTCCCCTATTATTGTAATGGTGAGAGTCCAGCATGTCTTAGGTGTATGATATTTGTGCATCTGCAACTTTCTCACTCATCATTATTCACAATTCAATCAGGATTATCTGTAATCATGGCAGCATCCACATCAATGTAGAAGTGTTTAGAAACATAATTGATATTCTTATTTACAATAAAAGTGAATCCAAAATGACACAATGCATTATTTACCATTCATTTGTATTGGGCACAAAATAATCGGAAACACAAACAGCAAATGCATCCAACAAATGTGTTGAGTCACACGCTTCATGTAGTCATTGCGTGCTATGAATATGGGACCAAATACTAAACTTTTTGCTCATTTAAAGCTGCAATGCGGTATGTAACTTTTTGGGTGACCCGGCCAAATTCACATAGAAATGTGAATTATAGGTCTGTCATTCTCATTGAAAGCAAGTATAAAAAGCAGTAGATCTGTTCTATGTAACCCTAACCCTTTTCTACACCAGCTTCAAACAGCTGAAAATACAATATTTGTGGTTATTGAAAATATATTTCACAGCGGTCTAGATGGTACAATGAGTGGTTGTTTTGTCACATAAACTGAAATTAGGCAAACTATTACAATTTTAGCAACCAGGAAATGACGAAGGGATTCATGCATGTTGCATACGGTTCACCCAATATGGATGAAAATACCTTCAAATTCAAGCTGTCAGTCTGCACTTCAACCTCATAGTCATTGTATAATTTCAAATCCAAAGTGCTGGAGTACAGAGCCAAAACAACAAATAATATGTCAATGTCTGTATACTTTTGGAGCTGTGCATATGACTAATAAAATCACCTATCATCTATAGCATTATTAATTATGCATACACATTCATAAAACATTTAATCTACAACCGCAATAAACAAATTTAGGGATACTCATTAATTGACCCTTGACCCTAATTCAGTTCTATGGATTGAACTTTTCAGTGTTAAGATGACTTGACATGTCACACCTGCTCCTGCTCTTTTTTATTTTATTTTATTGAACCTTTATTTAAGTAGGCCAGTCAGTTAAGAACAAATTCTTATTTACAATGACAGCCTCCCGGGGAACAGTGGGTTAACTGCCTTGTTCAGGGGCAGAAGGACAGATTTTTACCTTGTCAGTTCGGGGTTTCGATCCAGCAACCTTTCAGTTACTGGCCCAACGCGCTAACAACTAGGCTACGTGCCGCTTCCTGCTTCCTCTTCCCCCCTGGCGCATGAGGGTGCCGGGCTACCCCAGCATTACGCCCTCCTGCCACCATCATTACGCACACATACTTCCCTAGTCACGCGCATCAGCGATCATTTGGACTCAACTGGACTCAATCACCTGTGTTATTTCCTTCCCTGTATATGTGTCTGTCCCCCAGCTCTGTTCCCCGCTTCCGCATTAACGTTCGGATGTTCTTTTGTTATCCGTGTGCTTACGCAGTTCCTGTCTTGTTCCTTATTAAATGTTTGACTCCCCGTACCTGTTTCTCGACTCCAGCATTGGTCCTTACATGACATGGTTGTCAGAGCTGCTATTTAACGGGATTACACTGTGGTTGGTGGAGGTTGTACACTGTGTTTGCTAGTAGGGGGTCATTGGTCATAGCCTCTGGTAAATACCAGGTCACTTGATCTGCAGTCCATCGATGAGGGGTCAGTTAGATTCCAATTGCTCAAATAATGAGGGTTAGGACCCTAACCATTGTATATGTTATGCCTGTTCTTAGATCATTGATCAGTCACCATGTCAACATGATGTCATTGATTCTCTTCCAGGTCACAGAAGAAGGTCAGTCGGTGTTCAGTGTTCAGCGTGTGTGGGGTTACCACCAGAGTCCAACACTCTTATGACTACTACTGTATATAGCCCTGAGAGGGATTGCAATGTAGTTGAAGTGAGAGACTGTGATGAACTGTTCCCCTCTGCTCTAATAGCTCCAGCCCCTGTCAGGTCCTGCTCATGTAGATGGGTGGCAGGCAGTGTGACTATGGCTTCAGGCTCCTGTGCCTCATTCCTAAAGTGATGTATTCAGTTACTGCAGTGTGCGTGATTATATATCACCCATTCATCCTCCCTCCGCCAGCCACAAATCAAAGAGTGGTTCTTTGCCTTTGAATGAATCACAGTCCATAAGGCATATGAAGGGACTGCATGCTTCGAAATGATATCAGAGAGGAAGAGGCCAAGCGAGAAGTTTCACTCTCGCCAAAATCTGAACGAAATAAGCCCAATGTGTTTCTATGGGCTTATTTTGGACCTAAGCTTGTCACCTGTCTTCCCGCCTTTTGAACAACGACTCCCATTGTTAGCATCTCATCATTATACACAGATCTCTGATGATATCGTCTCTGCTTCCATCTGTAAATATGCCTGTTTGTTTTTAGCCCACAGGGTATTTTGAGTGGCTGTACTTCTTGTCTCGGTCCCTGTCTCCCTGCCTGCCTCTTTCCTTGTGTGTGAGAGAGACTCAGAGGATTTGGAGGGAGGGGAAGCAGGAGGAGTCAGGGTCAAGCATATGGACTCTCTGGGTCAACTTTCAAAATGGGTCATCTGATGGACTAGCAGTGACAGAATGATGGAAAAGGTTCTTGCAGCCTGCTAAGCTTCTCTTCTAATTGGCCTTTATGAATATTTAATGAAATCAAGATGAAATTCAATCATGGTTTTTAACTGCTGAATCGGAGAGTGGTGTGTCGGCCAGGGCAGAGGCAGGGGAAGGCTGGTGCGTTATTAGATTTCTCTGGTCTACTGTGGAAGGAGGACTGCAGGAGTGCAGGTGGCAGAGTTACACTATTGGTCTGAGGGGAGCCGGCGCTCTCTCTCTGAAGGATTTCATATTTTATTTGTTCCTTTGTTGTTTTTAACCAAGGGCTCCTGGTCACGCAATATAGCATCCCCGGACCTGAGATTTTTACACAGTCCTACAGTTTTTAATTGCATGCATACCGAGTGATAGATACATTTTTGCTACACTGGCAGCCATTTAAAATAGAGCCAGATCAATAATTACCTGTGACACCTTTTAATGTTATTTGTACTAATACAGGTAATAATGAGGTGAAATTGGCAGGATTATTTTTCATTATACACTCTCAAAACAAGTGTACACACTGAAAGAAAATAAACCAATCAAGACGGCCATTGTTTGTAATTGTATGGTTAATATTGATTGATTAATATCTATTCATCTTAAATTACACAAATCCCCCACAGCTATTTCTAGAATACTCTGCAGCTACATGTCAGTCCCATATTCATGAAAATATATACAGATATGGATAAACCAGAGATGAAAATACAGAGCCAATAAAACAATAGCCAGTATATTTTATGTTTTAGCTTTTGTGCATGTAAATGACTTGTTATTGCCAATGATAAAATTGATGTGGAGCATCTAGCAGAATATCCAGTATTCAATCATGTAATATAACAGGCACTCACAGTATTGACCTGTGAGTGTGAAGGCAAAACCCAGGAGACGATTAGCTCACTATTACCTCACTCCTGTTTCTCCCTTTGGAAGATGAGTAAGAGACAGAGAGGCTTCCCTAACTTGATCTTGTAGTGTGTTAGTGCATCATGATGTGGCAAGCTGGCTACAGACTGGGGTGTGGGGGAGTTGAGCGTGTGGCGAGGGGGAGAGATTGAGGGGGAGGCAGTGTGGTTACTCACAGTAGGGGGGAGTTTAATTTGATCTGCTCCTGGTCACGCAACAGAACTCTCAGAGAGAAAGAGATGGGGACTGGTGGAGAGGTGAGTTAGATTATTGACACCCCCCTCCCCCTCTGTCTCCTTCCACATCTCCCAGTCCAGACCCTGGTAAGCAGGTGTCAGACGGAGAGATCCTGGGGGACACCAGCAAGGACATTAAGTCCCTGAGCAGGGAAGGAAGCAGACGGTTTAAATAGCTCCCTGCTAATTTCCCTTGCTTCAACTGGACAGAGACAGGGTTCACCAGGGTCAATAATAACTGTTCCACAATCAGGTGATAGTTTTGCTTCATGCATTTACTCCCCTTGTGGATGTTCCACAATATTATTTCCTTGGTAATATAACCTTACCTTAGTTTAATTATATTTGCGCTATATCCATCTATATGTTTAAATTGATAACTGGGAAGGGGTGGAAGGTGAAACCTGCTGTAATTGTATAATATTGACCTTTCATTGAATCTGAAATTAACTACAAAATGGTGGGTGGATTTGAAATACTCCCCCCTTTCTTCACTCACATAATAATAATCAGCAAATATGAAAAGTCAATTCAGGGGGAAATATTGCAAATGGGTTCGGGTAGATTGTGCATGAATATTTAATTTAGTCATAAAAGTGAGGTTTAGTAAAAAATGAATGGTTTTACAGACGGCTGTGGTCTCTCCCTAGATTGTTGCTGTGGAGGGAGCGCTCTCCTCTCCTGTCTGCTGGCCTGCTCTGTTAATTAAAGCTGTGCTGCTCATCACTTGCACCAGATTACACCTACATTGGACAGGGGGAGAATCGGACAGATCAAATGAATGACTTTTGGAAATAAAGTTTCAGGTGCCCGTTTTTATTTGCTGATGCTTATGGTGAATCCTGTTCAACAAAACAGAGTGAAATAAGCCAATCACTCAGTCAAGCCAGTCTATAATTGTTTAGCCAGTAGTTTTATATAAACTGAGTGTACAGAACATTAGGAACACCTTTCTAATATTGAGTTGCACCCCCTTTTGCCCTCAGAACAGAATCAATACGTTGGGGCATGGACTCTACAAGGTGTCAAGCGTTCCACAGGGATGCTGTTCCATGTTGATTCCAATGCTTCCCACAGTTGTGTCAAGTTGACTGGATGTCCTTTGGGTAATGTACCATTCTTGATACACTCAGTGGCGTTGCAGTTCTTGATACACTCAAACCGGTGTGGCTGGCACCTACGACCATACCCCGTTCAAAGGCACTTCAATATTTTGTCTTGCCCATTCACCCTCTGAATGGCACACATATACAATCCAAGATGGAGTAGCAGTCGGACGTGTGTTTGTCTTTGTCTTATCCCGTGTAAATAGTCGTTTTTTTGGTATATATTTAAATCTCACTTTCTATCTATGAACTAAATCTACTTTCCTACCACCCGCCTCACCCAATGTGGTACGGATCTGCTGTTTTTATTCCTTATAACCGGAATCTCCATCAGGAATTAACTAGCTACTAGTCTTTGTTAGCCACTGCTAGCGGTCTTCACCTTTAGCTCAGACACCAGCCAGCTTTAGCCCGGACAATACCTGCCAGTCTTCACAGCACGCGATAGCAACCCAGAGCATATCGGACTGCTTCTCTCTACCACATCCCCGGATTCCTGCCACTCTGGATCATTACACCGGATCATTGAAGCTAGCTAGCTGCAAACGAGTGGCTACTGTTAGCTAATGCCTCTGTCCCGAAGCAAGCACCAGTTAGCCTTGAGCTAGCCTCGAGCTAGGCCTATATACCAGCTAATTCTAGGGCTACAATACCTCTTTTGCCAATTGGTCTGGACCCTTTATTGTCGGCACGGAGCCCCGCCGATCCATCACGACTGGTCTGCTGACGTAATTGCCCGATGTGATCTCAACAGGTTATTCCGTTACAATGTTCCTGAAGAACCATCTGCTGGCCGCAGCCCCCTAGCTTTCTAAATGCTGTGTTCCACGCTCGCCTGGTGTAGTAGTGACTACCGACCGGCCCCCTGACTCACCTATTGCTGTTCATTGGACCCTATGATCACTCGGCTACACAGCTGTTTCAATAACACGGTACCTCATTTTGTTTATCTGTCGGCCCCAGCCTCGAACTCAGGCCTTTTATGTACCTAACTGACCCGCTCTACCCATTCATCACCATTTACTCGTTGTTGTCTTAGCTTTCCCAATCAACACCTGTGATTGCTTTATGCCTCTCTCTAATGTCAATATGCCTTGTCTACTGCTGTCTTGGCTAGTTCTTATTGTTTTATTTCACTGTAGAGCCCTCAGTCCCGCTCAACAGGCCTTAGATAGCTCTTTTGTCCCACCCCACACACATGCGGAGACCTCACCTGGCTTAACTGGTGCCTCCAGAGATGAAACCTCTCTCAACGTCACTAGGTTTACCTCCACTGTACTCACATCCTACTATACCCTTGTCTGTACATTATGCCCTGAATCTATTCTACCGTGCACAGAAATCAGCTCCTTTTATTCTCTGTTCCCAACGCACTAGACAACCAGTTCTTATAGCCTATAGCTGTACCCTTATACTATTCCTCCTCTGTTCCTCTGGTGATGTAGAGGTTAACTCAGGCCCTGTAGCCCTCAGGTCCACTCCTATTCCCCAGGCTGTCACGCCCTGGCCATAGAGAGGTTTTTATTCTCTATTTTGGTTAGGCCAGGGTTTGACTAGGGTGGGCATTCAAGTTTCTTTATTTCTATGTTGGTGTGGTTCCCAATCAGAGGCAGCTGTCTATCGTTGTCTCTGATTGGGGATCATATATAAGTTGTCCTTTTTCATTTGGGTTTTGTGGGTAGTTGTTTTCTGTTTAGTGTCTGCACCTGACAGGACTGTTTCTGTTTTCCCTCTTTGTTATTTTGTTCAAGTGTTTTGAGTATTAAATTTACCATGAACACTTACCACGCTGTGTTTTGGTACACTCCTTCATACGATGATCGTTACACAGGCTCTATCATTTGTTGACTTCTGTAACCGTAAAAGCCTTGGTTTCATATATGTTAAAATCAGAAGCCTCCTCTCTAAGTATGTTTTATTCACTGCTTTAGCACACTCTGCCAACTCTGATGTCCTAGCCGTGTCTGAATCCTGGCTTAGGAAGGCCACCAAAAATTCTGAAATTTCCATCCCCAACTACAACATTTTCTGCCAAGATAGAACTGCCAAAGGGGGCGGAGTTGCACTCTACTGCAGAGATAATCTGCAGAGTTCTGTCATGCTATCCAGGTCTGTGCCCAAACAGTTCGAGCTTCTACTTTTAAAAATCCACCTTTCCAGAAACAAGTCTCTTACTGTTGCCGCTTCATATATACCCCCCTCAGCCCCCAGTTGTGCCCTGTGAATTGTTTGCCCCCCATTTATCTTCAGAGTTCGTACTGTTAGGTGACCTAAACTGGGATATGCTTAACACCCCTGCCGTCCTACAATCTAAGCTAGATGCCCTCAATCTCACACAAATTATCAAGGAACCTACCAGGTACAACCCTAAATCCATAAACATGGGCACCCTCATAGATATCATCCTGACCAACTTGCCCTCTAAATACACCTCTGCTGTCTTCAACCAGGATCTCAGCGATCACTGCCTCATTGCCTGTGTCCGTAATGGGTCCGTGGTCAAACGACCACCCCTCATCACTGTTAAACGCTCTCTAAAACACTTCAGCGAGCAGGCCTTTCTAATCTACCTGGCCGGGTATCCTGGAAGGATATTGACCTATTCCCATCAGCAGAGGATGCCTGGTTAGTCTTTAAAAGTGCTTTCCTCACAATCTTAAATAAGCATGCCCATTCAGAAAATGTAGAACGAAGAACAGATATAGCCCTTGGTTCACTCCAGACTTGACTGCCCTTGACCAGCACATAAATCCTGTGGCGTACGGCATACTGCATTAGCATCGAATAGCCCCCGCGATATGCAACTTTTCAGGGAAGTTAGGAACCAATATACACAGTCAGTTAGGAAAGCAAAGGCTAGCTATTTCAAACAGAAACATCCTGTAGCACAAACTCCAAAAATGTTTTGGGACACTGTAAAGTCCATGGAGAATAAGAGCACCTCCTCCCAGCTGCCCACTACACTGGGAAACACTGTCACCACCGATAAATCTAATCGATCATTTCAATAAGCATTTTTCTACAGCTGGCCATGCTTTCCACCTGGCTACTCCTACTCCGGCCAACAGCTCTGCACCCCCGCACAGCAACTTCCCTTCCCTATATCAATGATGTTGTTCTTGCTGCTGGTGATTCTTGGATCCACCTCTATGCAGACGTCACCATCCTGTATACTTCTGGCCCTTCTTTGGACACTGTGTTAACAAACCTCCAGATGAGCTTCAATGCCATACAACACTCCTTCCGTTGCCACCAACTTAAATGCAAGTAAAACTAAATGCATGCTCTTCAACCGATCGCTGCCCACACCTGGCCGCCCGTCCGTCTGACGTAGAATATGTGGACAACTGTAAATACCTAGGTGTCTGGTTAGACTGTAAACTCTCCTTCCAGACTCACATTAAGGATGTCCAATCCAAAATTAAGTCTAGAATCGGCTTCCTATTTCGAAACAAAGCTTCCTTCACTTATGCTGCTAAACATACCCTCGTAAAACTGACTATCCTACCGATCCTTGACTTCGGCGATGTCATTCACAAAATAGCCTCCAACACTACTCAGCAAATTGGATGTAGTCTATCACAGTGCCATCCGTTTTGTCACCAAAGCCCCATATACTACCCACCACTGCGACCTGTATGCTCTTGTTGGCTGGCCCTCGATTCATATTCTTCGCCAAACCCACTGGCTCCAGGTCATTTATAAGTCTTTGCTAGGTAAAGCCCCGCCTTATTTCAGCTCACTGGTCACCATAGAAACACCCACCCATAGCACTTGCACCAGCAGGTATATTTAACTGGTCATCCCCAAAGCCAACTCCTCTTTTGGCTGACTTTCTCTGCTGCCAACGACTCGAACAAATTGCAAAAATCACTGAAGCCTTTTATCTCCCTCACTAACTTTAAGCCTCATTTGTCAGAGCAGCTTACTGATCATTGCACCTGTACACAGCCCATCTGTAAATGGCCCACCCATATACCTCATCCCCATATTATTATTTCTTTTTTGCACACCAGTATTTCTACTTGCACATCATCATCTGCACATCTATCACTCCAGTGTTAATGCTAAATTGTAATTATTTCGCATCTGTGGCCTATTTATTGTCGGTGATGTGTAAGCCGAGGAACTCACCTTCTCCACTGCGGTCCCGTCGATGTGGATAGTGGCGTTCTCTCGAGGACCTAGTTCCACAGGGCAGGGTTCAGACCCAGGGCCCGAGCTTATTAATGATGAGCTTGGAGGATACTATGGTGTTGACGGCTGAGCTATAGTCAATGAACAGCATTCTTACATAGGTATTCCTCTTGTCCAGATGGGATAGGGCAGTGTGCAGTGTGGTGGTGATTGCATCGTCTGTGGATCTATTGGGGCGGTATGCAAATTGAAGTGGGTCTAGGGTGTCAAGTAAGGTAGAGGTGATATGATCCTTAACTAGCCTCTCAAAGCACTTCATGATGACAGAAGTGAGTGCTACGAGGCGATAGTCTTTGCTTTCTACAGGTACAGGACATCTTGAAGCAAGTGGGGACAGCAGACTGGGATAGGAAGAGATTGAATATGTTCATAAACACTCCAGCCAGCTGGTCTGTGCATGCTCTGAGGATGCGGCTAGGGATACCGTCTGGGCCGGCAGCCTTGCGAAGGTTAACACGTTTAAATGTCTTACTCATGTCGGCCACGGAGAACGAGAGCCCACAGTACTTGGGAGCGGGCTGCTTCGGTGGCAGTGTGTTATTCTCAAAACGGGCAAAGAAGGTGTTTAACTTGTTCGGGAGCAAGACGACATGGCTGGTCTTCCCTTTGTAATCCATGATAGTCTGTAGACCCTGCCACATACGTCTTGTGTCTGAGCCCTTGAATTGCTACTCCACTTTTAGTACTGACAGGTGTGCCTTGTTAAAATGTAATTTGTGGAATTTCTTTCCTTCTTAATGCGTTTGAGCCAATCAGTTGTTTTTTGACAAGGTAAGGGTGGTATACAGAAGATAGCCCTATTTGGTAAAAGACCAAGTCCATATTATGGCAAGAACAGCTCAAATAAGCAAAGAGAAATGAAAGTCCATCAATACTTTAACTTCGTTCGGATCAGTAGGATGGTAGCGTCCCACCTCGACAACATCCGATGAAATTGCAGAGCGCCAAATTCAAATTAAATTACTATAAATATTTAACTTTCATAAAATCACAAGTGCACTACATCAAAATAAAGCTTAACTTGTTGTTAATCCAGCCACCATTTCAAAAAGGCTTTACGGTGAAAGCAAACCATGAGATTATCTGAGGACAGCGCCCAGCACTCAAATGCATAACAAATCATTTTCAACCAGGGAGTTCCGACACGAAAGTCAGAAATAACTATATAATTCATGCCTTACCTTTGTAGATCTTCTTCTGATGGCACTCCAAAATGTCCCAGAAACATCACAAATGGTCCTTTTGTTCGATAAATTCCTTCTTTATATCCCCAAAATGTCAATTTATTTAGCGCGTTTGGTTAAAAAAAATCAGGTTCCAACTCACCCAACATGACTACAAAGTATCTAATAAGTTACCTGTAAACTTGGTCCAAAATTTGAAACAACTTTCCTAATCCAACCTTAGATATCCTAAAACGTAAATAATCTATACAATTTAAGACGGAATATACTGTGTTCAATAGCGGATAAAAACAACGTGGAGCGAGCTCCAATTCACGTGCGCCACACAGAAGAGTCCACTTGGCTTGACACTCACACAGAACAGCCCTACTTCGTCATTTCTCAAAAGGAAAACATTATCCAATTTCTGAAGACATCTAGTGGAAGCCATAGGAACTGCAACCAGGTTCCTCATAATATAGTTTCCCATAGAAAACCAATGACCTCCAATTTGAGACAGTGAATTATAAGTGAAATAATCTGTCGGTGAACAATTGTTGGAAAAATTAATTGTGTCTTGCACAAAGTAGATGTCCTAACCGACTTGCAAAAACTATTGTTTGTTAACAAGAAATTTGCGGAGTGGTTGAAAAGCAGGTTTTAATGACTCCAACCTAAGTGTATGTAAACTTCCGACTTCAACTGTATATATATATATATATATATATATATATGCACACACTACCGTTCAAAGTTGGGGTCACTTAGAAAAGTCCTTGTTTTTGAAAGAAAAGCTAATTTTTTGTCCATTAAAATAACATCAAATTGTTGTAATGACTATTGAAGCTGGAAATGGCAGATTTTTTATGGAATATCTACGTAGGCGTAGAGTCACATTATCAGTAACCATCACTCCTGTGTTCCAATGGCATGTTGTGTTAGCTAATCCAAGTTTATGATTTTAAAAGGCTAATTGATCATTAGAAAACCCTTTTGCAATTATCTTAGCATAGCTGAAAACTGTTGTGCCTATTCAAGAAGCATTAAAACTGGCCTTCTTTCGACTAGTTGAGTATCTGGAGCATCAGCATTTGTGGGTTCGATTACAGGCTCAAAATGGCCAGAAACAAAGAAATGTCTTCTGAAACTCGTCAGTCTATTCTTGTTCTAAGAAATGAAGGCTATTCCATGCGAGAAATGCCAAGAAGATGAAGATCTCGTGCAAAGCTGTGTACTACTCCCTTCTCAGAACAGCACAAACTGGTTTTAACCAGAATAGAAAGAGGAGTGGGAGGCCCCGAGGCACAACTGAGCAAGAGGACAAGTACATTAGAGTGTCTAGTTTGAGAAACAGATGCCTCACAAGTCCTCAACTGGCAGCTTCATTAAATAGTTCCCACAAAACACCAGTCCCAACGTCAACAGTGAAGAGACGACTCCGGGATGCTGGCCTTCTAGGCAGAGTTCCTCTGTCCAGTGTCTGTGTTCTTCTGCCCATCTTAATCTTTTATTTTTATTGGCCAGTCTGAGATATGGCTTTTTCTTGGCAACTCTACCTAGAAGGTCAGCATCCCGGAGTCGCCTCTTCACTGTTGACATCACAGGAGTGATGGTTGCTGAAAGTGGGCCTCTGTGCGCCTATGTAGATATTTCATAAAAAATCTGCTGTTTCCAGCTACAATAGTCATTTACAACATTAACAATGTCTACACTGTATTTCTGATCAATTTGGTGTTGTTTTAATGGACAAAAAATGTGCTTGTCTTTCAAAACAACATTTCTAAGTGACCCCAAACTTTTGAACGGTAGTGTATATATATATATATATATATATATATATATATATACACACACACACAGTGGGGAGAACAAGTATTTGATACACTGCCGATTTTGCAGGTTTTCCTACTTACAAAACATGTAGAGGTCTGTCATTTTTATCATAGGTACACTTCAACTGTGAGAGACGGAATCTAAAACAAAAATTCAGAAAATCACATTAGATTTTTAAGTAATTCATTTGCATTTTATTGCATGACATAAGTATTTGATACATCAGAAAAGCAGAACTTAATATTTGGTACTGAAACCTTTGTTTGCAATTACAGAGATCATACGTTTCCTGTAGTTCTTGACCAGGTTTGCACACACTGCAGCAGGGATTTTGGCCCACTCCTCCATACAGACCTTCTCCAGATCCTTCAGGTTTCGGGCTGTCGCTGGGCAATACGGACTTTCAGCTTCCTCCAAAGATTTTCTATTGGGTCCAAGTCTGAAAACTGGCTAGACTCCTCCAGGACCTTGAGATGCTTCTTACGGAGCCACTCCTTAGTTGCCCTGGCTGTGTGTTTTGGGTCGTTGTCATGCTGGAAGACCCAGCCACGACCCATCTTCAATGCTCTTACTGAGGGAAGGAGGTTGTTGGCCATCCCAGCCCTGTGCAGGTCTACAATTTTATCCCTGATGTCCTTACACCCTCTCTGGTCTCGGCCATTGTGGAGAGGTTGGAGTCTGTTTGATTGAGTGTGTGGACAGGTGTCTTTTATGCAGGTAACGAGTTCAAACAGGTGCAGTTAATACCGGTAATGAGTGGAGAACAGGAGGGCTTCTTAAAGAAAAACTAACAGGTCTGTGAGAGCCGGAATTCTTACTGGTTGGTAGATGATCAAATACTTATGTCATGCAATAAAATGCAAATTAATTACTTAAAAATTATACAATGTGATTTTCTGGATTTTTGTTTTAGATTCCGTCTCTCACAGTTGAAGTGTACCTATGATGAAAATTACAGACCTCTACAGGCTTTGTAAGTAGGAAAACCTGCAAAATCGGCAGTGTATCAAATACTTGTTCTCCCCACTGTATATATACAGGTAACTGCCAGTAATGGAAGCACTAAGTAAATGAGGGATACAAAGTATACACAGGTATGCCTCCTGAGTTAATTAAGCAATTAACATCCCATCATGCTTTGGGTCATGTATAAAATGCTGTGCGGGTCATTATTTTGGCTACGATGGCTATGCCCCCATACGATGACAATGTCCTCATCCACACAGCACCTGAGACAGTGTTTTCCAACACCAAATTATGGAATTTCTCGTGGAAGAATGACGCATCCCTTCAGTAGAGTTCCAGACACTTGTAGAATCTATGCCAAGATGGATTGAAGCTGTTCTGGTTCGTGATGGTCCAATTCCCGATTAAGACACTTTATTTGGGTGCTTCCTTTATTTTGGCAGTTACCTGTATATGTTTTATTGTCACATACACTGAATAGGTGCAGTGAAATGTGTTGTTTTACAGGGTCAGCAATAGTAGTATGTTGCCCCTGGAACAAATTAGGGTCAAGTACCTTGCACAAGGGCAGATGTACAGATTTTTCACCTTGTCGGCTCAGGTGGTCGAACCAGCAACCTTTCGGTTACTGGCCCCACACTCTAACTGCAAAGCAAGAGCCAGAGGTTACAGAAGTTGCAAGGAAGTAAGTTCAATCCTCATTTACTGGAGTGGCAAGTAGCCTACCAGTTGAGAGTTTTGGGCCAGTAGCTCTGGTTCGAATCCCTGAGCCGACTAGGTGAAAAATCTGTCGATGTGCCCTTGAACAAGGTACTTAAGTCACTCTAGATAAGAATGTTTGTTAAATTACTAAAACATAAATAAAAACCCAACCTCTAAGTCCTTTAAACATGATCTTGTGTATGTTTGCTATAGTGTGACACTGGTACCTTTAGTAGGAACATTGGGGGTTTAGGTGTTACCATGACAGCTGGGTAGGTGTATTGGCAACCTGCAGTCTGTTCCCAGCCTCACAGCCATTTAACCTGTTCCACCCACTAATCTTAGACTCTGGCTGGGCCACTGGAAATGATCAGCACTGTCAACTTGATGTACACATGCACACACACACTCTGACACAGTATCATTCTATATCAGGCCTTGGTTAAGCCCTGTGACAGCGTTGGAGCACTGGACACCAACTCCGCGTGGTGGCTGTGCTGGCAGAGGGTGTATTGGGTGGTGTGATTCCACAGCTCTTGGCTGCGTTTGATAAAGATTAATACAATCCTATTTTCTGCCCAGGATTGCCTTTCCTAATGTGACTCTCTCTCTCTCTCTCTCTCTCTCTCTCTCTCTCTCTCTCTCTCTCTCTCTCTCTCTCTCTCTCTCTCTCTCTCTCTCTCTCTCTCTCTCTCTCTCTCTCTCTCTCCCTGTCTCTATTCCTGGGAAACACTAAGCACCTTATCCATGTAAGGAGTGACAATGAGAGAGTGATGCGAGCTGTGTTAGTGTGCTATAATACTCTAATTCACTGTAGATTAATTATCTCAGGATAAGCAGCGTCAGGGTACAGGATTGGGCCAGGCTGAAACACTGTTTGGCAAATCCTCTTCAGTTCCTCTCCAGGCTGGCCAGTAGCACACAGTAACCCTGTGATATGTACGGGCTCGTTACAGTGACGTGCAGTATATGGCAGATCAGTATTATTTTACTGAGAGCTGTTGTGAATGGGTTTTCACACCTGTATGAATATGGTTCCTACTCTCTTCATTTCACTGAACTGAGTATTCAGGCAACACTAGAATTAATTGTCATGTGACATTTTGATGGATTTTTGTGAATTAGTTACAAGGGAAATGTCTTCATGTACACAATATTCTCTGAATGCTGTATCTGTACTGAGCATAGTTTTGTACTTAGGGGTAATCGGTCTCAATATGTCATGTTGAATGTTTTCAGGGGACTGATTTTAATAACATGGACATACTCCAGTGATTTTGATCACGCAGCCAGCCTTACTTTCCCAAAGAGAGTGTGTCTTGACAAGAGGGAATCATTGTTTTTCTTCCTCCCCACTTTCACTTGCAGAGTAACAGACTGCCAGTAGAGGGCGATACACAGTTCTAAGTAGGAGTTCTGCATGAACATCAGCCTGTTGGTTATTCAAACAAAATCAGAGCGAGGTCATTTATGAATTAGGATAGAATCATTTCAAAATGACTTTATTACAGAAATCAATCAATGGACCAAAAAGATCATGTTGGAGTTTTGATTTGATAATTTGTCCACTGCGGAATATATTTTCCTCTTAAATGACATAACATCATTTTTTTAATCTTCAAAGTTGCTTTGAGTTCATGATATGTCTCATGTAATGTAAGCTAAGATAGCATTCTCTGTGTTACAATATCTATATGTAGCAACAGTGAGGTCTAGATCCATCTTTCTGTTTTGATATTGATTATTGCAGTGGCTCCATATCAAATAAGTGGTGAGTCAACAGCCTACACAGGTGTCTTACTGGGGCTGGTTGCTCTCATGCTGTCACAGTGACCTCTGCTGCCTCGACTACCACTTCCTCCCTCTCTCTATACTCCACAACACTCACTGTGCATTCATCTGAAATTTGTTTAGTGCATCTGAGCGGTTCTGACTCTTGTCCATATGGTGAGAGTGGACCTGAAGCACTGTTGGCTTTGGAGGGATACATATGTGTGTTTTTACATTAAGATGCTTGAATCTTAAAGGAGTTGGCTTCATCCTCTGAATACATTTGCATTGATCACAGTCTGTGGCCCAGCAGGTGAACCTATCGTCAGCATCCAATCAAGGCAATGACAAAAATATGTAGCATCGCGTGAATACAGAAACATTAACACACACACACACACTCACTCACACCTCCCTAGCCTGTGGTGCATGATCTGGTTCCTCAGGGACACACAGTGTAAGAGAGGGAGAAGGTGTTGATTAATGCAGCACTCAGGAGCCTGCAGCCTTGGCAGAGGGTTAAAGAAAGGGGTGAGCTAGCACCTCCTCTGGCCCCCCTCTCCAAACTAGAGACATGAAGTGTAAAATTGGGCACACTCTCATAAACACTCCATCACACAGGCCGAGCGGACAGGCAAGGCACATTCCCCTGGCTGCAATAGAGACAACACAGAGAACGAATGTTGGAAATGGATCAGACAAACTATTGCCTTGTGCAAAAATAATAAACTGATGCTGACCAATTTTATGACTGAGATAAACAGTAAATGGCTGTTTGTGTCCAGTCACAAACAGATGTTACTTGCTATATGCCCATAATATAATGTAGCATACATGTTATATATACACTAATTTGATATTTGATTTGTTTTGGAGAGATTTCGACTTGACCAACCCATTTCCGCCCTATGACCTTCTGACCTTGCTTCTCTTCTCTTTTCCTTACAGCAACAGCGACGTCTTGACCTCCTAACCATCACCAGCCCTGGTGAGTGCCCAGTGTTTCCTAACTCTGCTGATGGGGTGTGTGTGCGAGCGAGAGTGAGTGAGTGTTGACATTAGACAGAAAAAAACAGTGGACAGAAAACAACTTCTGTTTGCAGAGCTGATAGTGACGACTAGCACAGAGTACACGTTAAAAGATAAAGGTTCCCTGGATAATGGGGCACTACAGGATCAGTTACCAGACACCCTGGGGTCATTGCTTTGTTCATTTTAGCACCCTGATAGCGTACACTCACATCCACTTTAAACCTTCAAAACGTCTGCACGATGATCTAGCAATGTGAATGAAGACATCAAAATAGCTATTATGTTTATTTTCATTTAATTGGATTTAATGGGAATAACTCTTTATTATTTTCATATTATATGGTATCATGAAACAGCAGGTGTCTGCTGCTCAGCGGAGCTGCGATGTGTTGTGATCTAGAGCGCCCCAGTTGGACTGGTGCTGCTCTAAAGAGCCTTTGCTGGGGAAGGCGAACCCAATGTCTTGTAAAAGCAGCTGGGTGATGGCGCAAATTGCAGAGATGGCGAGGGGAAACAGATGGGTACGCCAGAAATGATACAGTGTCTATTATGTCTAAATTATCTGGATGGTCTAATATGCTTTGATTAAAATAATGTTTATGTGAGGGAGGCACGTGGAGCCTGCTAATTTCACAGATTTATTTGGCATCTGTTCCCCATGCCCAGGAAAGACTATCTCTGACCTTGACAACTCTGAAAAGGGCAATCAGACATGCAGAGCATTATATGTCATATCAGGGTCTTTGTTTACTTTTTAAGTGGCAACTCTTCTGCTCAATGCATTGGCCAGTCTGGTTAGTTTCCTGGTGTTTGATTTTATTTTGGCTGCGTATACAGGCAGGACTGCTGTACTGTACTCCTTGCAGACATATTGTATGGACCTGCACTGTGCTTATTACAATTCACAGTGGGAGAACAATAAGGAGTCAAATATTTTAAAAAAAGCATTGCTCACTTCCCCCCACCTGTGACTCTTCACTGGGCCCTTGCAGTCTGTGGTAAGGTTATTATGCCAGTTGTATGGAAAACCGTCTGTGCTTTTAGATGAATGAGGCTGATACGGAGGCAACAACAAGAGGACACTCTCTCCCTTTCTGCCTCAAGATTAAAGGAGACTCGATCTCTTCTTCTCTCCCTATCTTTTCTCTCCTATCTTTTCAATCCCTTCCTTTCTATCTTCTCTCCAAGACATCTCTCCGCTCTCCTCTTTTTCTTACAGTACATGCAGTCGGGCAGCGGGGCTGCAGACGGTGCTGGAGGTGTGAGGACACTAATAAGATCAAGTGGGGCCATGGCTGTGGGTGTGGGGGTCTGAGGGAAGGTCAGAGGAGGAGAGACCCTCAGTGGTTCACAGGGCCCATGCAGCTCAGTGGGTGATGGTGTATGTGAGAGGGGAGGGCTGCAGGATGCTCCATGGATCAGCATCAGCCATTCTGGCCCCAGCCTCCGTCCAGGGGCCCTCATTAGCCCCTCTGTCTGAAGTGCGCTTCCCCCACAACCTCGGTATTCCGTCTTTAATTGGACACTTGAGCGGAGCGATGTGCATGTGGGTCTATTGAAGTCTGACATTTCAGACTGCTGACCTTTCCAGACCTGCCACAACTAAATAATGATTAGCCCTGGCCATTGTTTTCACCACAATGGTACACTAACACACACACTGCGGTGTGCCCAGGAAGAGAGGAAAGGTGCTAAACTAAACACCTGCAGTATCTACACTCTCTGACCAAAATACACATACTGTACCCAGAAACCCTTTATTCACACAAATGTTGGGAGAATACGCTTTGGGTGGTCACAATGTTTTGAGAACATATTGTCAATCTATTGATCTCAATGACCTTTTCATATATCTGGACTCCCTACAATAGTGTTTTGAACTAAATTAACTTAGCTTGGTTGTGTTAAGTCCCTTTTCCCCTTCATATGCTCTGTGCGTTACAGGGGGGAAAAGGTCAATCACATTCATGAGATTTGGATAGATGTGCGAGGCCTCGGAGCAGAGAGATAATAGGCAACCTTCAGATGTCCTCTAATGGTATGGTTGTTTCTGTTCAGTCTCAGTTTTCAGTCTCTCTAGGGCTGTGGGAATCCACTCTCTCAGGGCCCTGATATTACTATACACAGGTTGGCAGTTAAGCAACAAAAATTATTAACACAACCATGGGGAAAAACAGATGAGGTTGGCTTAGATTGGTGACAACATGTAGGCTACAGTATGTTTTGTCTCCAATGTTTATTGAAAACATAAATACATTTGCACAATGAGAACTTGTATCCTCTCAAATATATCTTTACAGTTGTTGGTTTAGCTAGCTAGAGAATTTTAGCAATAATTATTAGCATTGACATGAAATCAGTCAAAACACCTCAAAATAAGACATGGTGTCAAGGACAAGCTGAACTGAGCCATTTATGATTCCCCACATAGTAGTTTGTCATTCTTGCTTGCAATCTGGCCATCCAGAATCACAACATCTATAGAGGTCCCCCCCAACGCTTGCTCTTTCTATCTATAGTTCCTTCTCTCTCGATCACTCAATACCTTTCAGTTCCTCTTCATTTATCTCAATCTCACAATTACCACACATGCCTCAGAACAAGAGCCTCTTAAACAAACTAGCCCGATGATAGGTGGGCTGTTTGTGAGGAGAAATCTTGACAAGTTCCCTCACACCTCTTATGCATGATGTGACAGTCAGTATGTTTTGCACAATGTTGTATTGTCCTTACATTTACTTACATCCTTCAGTTTTCATTTACAGATAAGCAACAGTATGTCACTTTTTATCTCTGTTTAACACATGCCACTCTAAGTTAGAGAACTGGAGTCTGGAGTAGACTAGATGTAAGCCTATACAGAAAGCCATTCATTCCTTGTGAAAAGCTGAAACTGAAAGAGCCCATTTGTGCATTTATTTTTCCTAGTGGCATCACATTGTCTCGTGCCAGATTGCTGAGAGGCTGCATAGCTTTCAGTCCGAGTCTGCTGGTGTGATATCCACTGGTGAGAGGCCTAGTGGATGGCTACTGGCTAGGCTTCCCAGGACAGGCCTCTGCTCTGTGTGTGGATGGGACTCTAGGGTTTCAGCCAGCAGGGCAGCGGGACAGCTGCACAGGCCTGCTCTCAATACCTGGGCTCTGGAGCTGGAGTGGAGAGATGTGTCTTTAATGGAATGCAGGGACTTAGAGATAGGGGCATTATTTATAAAACACTATCAGGGCTTTGTATAAATGAGCAGCTGTGAAAACAACACTTTCTATTATTGCCCTAATTATATCCTTTCTCTGTGAATTTGCATATTTTATCTCCCTGAAATTCATTATAGGGGACTTTGCTATCGTTTTAATGAAGGAAAGAATACAACACAACAAAGAGATGGCTGAGCAGTGGAGGGGCTCTCTCTTCTCTGGCTGCTTTATATTGACTATTTTACAGTAGATTTTTTCGAAACCCTCTCAGAAGCGTGGCTAAATAAGCAAGAGCATGCTAATGAATTGAGAATGAGTGTGATAATTCAGCAGGCAAAGACGAGTGAGGTCCACAGTAGGGAAAGATATTTAGAAAATATGCATCATTAAACCATTATTTAAAATCATGTCTCTTTCCTACACTCAATATTTTTGACTACTAATGCCTAGAGTAAATATTCCCTGCCTTGCAAATACCACAATTTCACACTCTTCACATAATCAGCCACGGTTTTCATGTTTGGCATTTGAACAACAAAGCTAAAACTCAAAGGACACTAAATGACAATTCACAACATTGCTTTCCGGGTAACTCCCTCTGTCTTATTTGAAGAAAGAAGATGTTGGAAAACGTAAACAACATTTTAACAGCATCTTTGCTCCAACAGGGAAGACAGCTGTGATTATTTCTTTGTCACCAGAGCCACCACTGTTGCTGAGCACTGCTGTGTAGCAAATCCTTATGGAAAAAATAGATTGGATTTTTGTTCCTGGGTGCCTTTTGTATCTCCAGTAAGGGAGTGTATAATAGAGGTTGATTCCGTGGTGTCTGTCCTGTGTGGATTGAGTTGGTGGGGGCTGATGTGGTTGTGTGGAGTTGTGCAACAACCATAGCACCCATTGAACAGCAGCAGACTCTGCTCTGCGACCTGCTCAGGCTCTCTTTCACAGCTGCTGGGCTAATATGGTTGATATGGTTACCTGTCGACTAGGCAGGCTTGTTTGCAGGGTCACTTCATTAGCCTTTTCTCAGTCTCTTACTTAGCAGTGGTGTCGTGTGTTGGCTCAATAAGGAGCAGCTAGCTGTCAGGCTGTATCTGCTGCGCCGTGTAGCACCTGGTTATCAGATCATGTCTCCATGTTCCCTTTCCCCTCTGACATTTACATGTTCTAACAGCCCAAGATGAGCTGTGTTTTCACTGTGTCATATTAACTTGCCTCCATTATCTGGATGTGAAAGGAGATGCTTGTCACCATCAAAAGGGAATCTTGCTCTGTTTGCTCATTTTGAAGGGGCCCTTCTTTACTGAGAATTATCTGTTGTGAAATGTAATGTCTCTTTGCGGTGGGTGTGTTTCATTATGGACCTTTTGTTTCTCTGCTTTTGCAGGGAACAACAGTGCGCCACAAAAAACTGTGTTATTACTCTGATTGAAAATTGACCAAGCCGTTATAACAAATGTGAGTGTCCATTTGAAATGGCCTGTGTGTATTCATTTTGAATATCAAGAACTTAGGCCCCCCCTCTACATTGTAGGCGGCGTACAATCAAATTGCGTTGTATGAGGTATTTCTCAAAAAATACAACAGCAAGAATCAAAAACATGACTTAGCTCTTTGGACATTAATTCAATCACTCAGCTATCATATCTCATAAGCTCCAAATCCATTTCAAGCTCCAGTTACAGGCATATAAACTGATGCTGAGAAGGTGTTTGTGAGATGACCCTGAGTGTCCTTGACTTGTATACTTTGCTTCAGGATCCTGCTGAATGGCTAAAGGCACAGTTCTTCCTCATATGCCGCCTGTCCCTCAGCGGGCTAACTTCTGTTTGGGCATGGGTTTATCTGCTATTATCTGTCAAACATCACACACGGACGACATTGGCCTCTGGTGCAATCCCACAGGCAAGCTGCTGTCATACCAACACCTTCAATGTGTCACTTGCTGCCTCCATTGGTGGCAGCTCCAGGGGCTGTAGGGATAAGCATTAAACCCTATTCCCTAGGACCAAAGCCTCCCTAACAGCTAGGCCTATGTATTTAGTAGGCTGACAGTTTTTGGACATGGAAAAATATACTGTGAAAAATCACATTTTGTTTTCCCGTTCAGGTGGATTAAATAAACCAGAACGTACTTTTATTTGACATTTGCTGTCCATTGTTTGTCATATAGACATGTTTACCTCAGTGAAAATATTTGAAATATTCATCATATATGCAACAAATTGCCAACAAGTTTTAGCTAAGTAACTGTGGTGTCTTTATAGTCTATATGTCCATACATCCTTGAGAATTCATATTGAGAGAGTGCAGAATATATCCCCATGACCCTTGCCCAGTGGTGTAATATACTACTTAAGTAGTTTTTTACTTCACTACATTCCTAAAGAAAATGTAATTTTTACTCCATACATTTTCCCTGACACCCAAAAGTACATTTTGAATGCTTAGCAGGACAGGAAAATGGCCCAATTCACACACTTATCAAGAAAACATCCCTGGGCATCCCTACTGCTTCTGATCTGGCAGACTCATTAAACACAAATTCTTAACTTGTAAATGATGTCTGATTGTTGTGGTGTGTCCCAGGCTATCCGTAAATTTAAAAAAACATTGTGCTGTCTGCTTTGCTTAATATAAGCACTTTGAAATTATTTATACCTAAGTATATTTAAAACCAAATACTTTTAGACTTTTACTCAAGTAGTATTTTACTGGGTGACTTTTACTTGAGTCATTTTCTATTAAAGTCTCTTTACTTTTACTCAAGTATGACAATTGGGTACTTTTTCCACCACTGCCTTCGCCAATCAATACAAAATAACCAGGGTAAAGAGTGGCCCTAGTGAACTGAATAGTTTGGCGCTGAAATATGATCACTATTTCTGCGGTAGTCATTTGTTCTTTTAAGAAAAGATCAATGTCCTCTGGCATATCAGTGAGAATACACTGTAGGCAGGGGGAGCAATGATACCTCTCCAAATATTTAATGAAGGAGTTAGACAAAGTTTGTTCGTGCTCTTGCTGTCAGAAGTCTGTCTTTGGGCCACACTAGTAATTAATGTCCCTCAGCCTATTGGCGGCCACTGTTCATTTCATGCGCTATCACTTTTTTAAATTGGAAACGGACTACTTTCATGGCCAATTAATTATTTGTGAAGTGCTAATTAAGAAGCAAAATAAAGGAACACTAAGACCATACTTAAAATGTAAAAAACATAATTGTTATGTAAATAGTCCCTTGATCAATAGACCCAAGTTTTTTTTAAATCCATCTTGGATTCACTTCCATACTGTAACGATGTGCGCTGAGAGTCTGGAAGCAAGTTCAGAGAGTGAGTATTTTAATAAATAAATGAAAACATAATACAAAACAAGAGACACGAACAACGCACGAACAGAAACAATGACACCTGGGGAAGGAACCAAAGGGAGTGACTTATATATAGGGCAGATAATCCAAGAGGTGATGGAGTCCAGGTGAGTGTCATTATGTGCAGATGCGCGTAATGATGATGACAGGTGTGCTCCATAACTAGCAGCCTGGTGACCTAGAGGCCGGAGAGGGAGCACACGTGACACGTACTCTAATTTCCTGTGAGTGTTTACCTTACACTTGTGATCTTAAAGGGATACTTTTCTTTTTGTAATTTTTCGGTGGTAATGGCGCTGGTGGGAATAGCGGCCGTTTTACAGGCTCCTGACCAATTGTGCTATTTTGTGTGTTTTTTTTGTGCTGATCTTAACATAATTATTGATTATCCCGGACCAGGCTCAAATCCCTGACAATCGAAGAAGGAGGAGACTTGACTATAGAGGCCGGCATGTGGTATACCTGATAAGACTAAATTGGAGGGTGGATTAATCGCCTCTACCCTCTGTTCTATTGGTGAATGTGCAATCACTGGAGAATAAACTGGACTGTCATTTCAATGTGATCTGAAGAACTGTAATATCCTATGTTTCTCAGAGTCGTGTCTGAACAAGGTTAAGGTAAACATAGCTGGTTTTCTATACATCGGCAGGACAGAATGGTGGCGTTGGGGAAGCTCAGGGGAGGTGGTGTATTTGTATTTATTAGGGATCCCCATTAGTTCCTGCCAAGGCAGCAGCTACTCTTCCTAGAGTCCAAACTCACCAAAGTACCAACATTACATATTAAACAAGAAATAAAATTGTGAACTATGTTTGTACTGAATGAGCTAAAGATAACTACATGATTCCATATGTGTTATTTCATAGTTTTGATGTCTTCACTATTATTCTACAATGTAGAAAATAGTAGAAAATAAAGAAAAATCCTTGAATGAGTAGGTGTTCTAAAACTTTTGACCGGTGGTTTAGTCACATGATTTCTTAATTTGCAGTACGTTTGCCAATCAGTTGGGCTGCCAGACTTATTTGCCATAAATTTTGCCTCATCCCTCTCAACCATAACATTTTTCAATTCCTCATCAATCCAAGGAGAGTTAACATTCTTTACATTCATTTTCTTAATGGATGCGTGCTTATTAGTAACTGGAATAAGCAATTTCATAAATGTGTCAAGTGCAGCATCTGTTGCTCTTCATTACACACACCAGACCAGCAAATATTATTTACATCATCAACATATGAATCACTACCAAACTTATTGTATGAACTCTTATACACTATATTAGGCCCAGCCTTTGGAACTTTGGTTTTCTGGTTTTCACAACAAAGTGGTGCGCGATCTCTAATATTAAGGAAGTCTTGAGGTTCTGCTCGCCTAGGTTAGAATAGCTCATGATAAGCTATAGACCATACTATTTATTTTCAACTATATTTTTCTTCCAAATCATCTTGACTCCTGGACTCTGTTCGCGCATTTCAAGGCTGCGTTAAGACAATTACTTATCAATGACCCAAGACCAGCTCAGTTAATCCCTACCATTTTGACAATGAGTCATCATAATGCTGCATCAAATGTACATTATACTAGAGGCATTGGAAGACACAATGTAAGTAACTTAATTTATGTCCCCTAATTGCCCTGAACACCTCTGTTAATCCTACAGCTATTGTATGCAGTAATCATGAGCCTATGAACCAGATTTATACTGTTAGCACTGAGGCGGTGTGCCCTAGAAGGAAGACCAGTTTGTGCAGCTCACCCTGCACTATCAGCTCCAATATAAATAACATGGCCAAGTCTACTTCGGAATAACTTCCCAATAAAGCATTAAAAACAATCAAGCAACCCAGAAAAGTACTAAAAATAGCCCATATTAACTTATGCAGCCTGCGAAACAAGGTCCATGGAGTCAATAACTTGCTTGTAACAGATGACATTCATATTCTGACTATCTCTGAAACTCACTTATATAATACCGTTGATACAGTGGTAGCAATACATGGTTATGATATGTATTTAGAGATTATCTAATGTTAAATACTATTGAAGTAATATGGCTACAGGTTCATCTGCCTCACCTAAAGCCCATTCTTGTGGGAAGCTGCTATAGACCACCAAGTGCTAACAGTCAGTATCTGGATAATATGTCTGAAATGCTTGATAATGTATGTGATATCAACAGAGAAGTATATTTTCTGGGTGATTTAAGTATTGACTGGCTCTCATCAAGCTGCCCACTCAAGAAAAACAATTCTAACTGTAAACAGTGCCTGCAACCTGGTTCAGGTTGTCAGTCAACCTACAGTACCAGGGTTTTTACAAACAGCACAGGAATGATATCTTCAACATGTATTGATCACTTCTTTACTAGTGCTGCAGAAATTTGCTTTAAAGCAGTATCCAAATCCAAAGGATGTAGTGATCACAATATAATAGCCATATCTAGGAAAACCAAAGTTCCGAAGGCTGGGCCTAATATAGTGTATAAGAGGTCATACAATAAGTTTGGTAGTGATTCATATGTTGATGATGTAAATAATATTTGCTGGTCTGGTGTGTGTAATGAGGAGCAACCAGATTCTGCACTTGACACATTTACTAATAAGCACGCATCCATTAAGAAAATGACTGTAAAAACGGTTAAATTCCCTTGGATTGATGAGGAATAAAAAAATTGTATGGTTGAGAGGGATGAGGCAAAAGGTATGGCAAATAAGTCTGGCAGCCCAACTGATTGGCAAACGTACTGCAAATTAAGAAATCATGTGACTAAGCTAAAGAAAAATAAAATATACTATGAAACAAAGATAAAAAATATAAAGAATGAGAGTAAAACGCTTTGTAGCACCTTAAATGACATTTTGAGGGAAATAGACAACTTGGCTCCATCATTCATTCAATCAGATGGCTCATTTATCACCAAACCCACTGATGTTGCCAACTACTTTAATGACTTTTTCATTGGCAAGATAAGCAAATTTAGGGATGACATGCCAGCAACACTACACATCCAAGTATATCTGACCAAATTCTGAAAGACAAGAATTCTACTTTTGAATTCCGTAAAGTCAGTGTGGAAGAGGTGGAAAAAATATGGTTGTTTATCAACAATGACAAGCCACCGGGGTCTGACAATCTGGATGGAAAATTACTGAGGATAATAGTGGATCATATTGCCACTCCTATTTGCCACATCTTCAATTTAAGCCTACTAGAAAGTGGGTGCCCTCAGGCCTGGAGGGAAGCTAAAAATCATTCTGCTACCCAAGAATAGAACCCCCATTGCTGGCTCAAATAGCTGACCAATCAGCCTATTACCAACCCTTTGTAAACTTCTGGAAAAAAATGGTGTTTGACCAGATACAATGCTATTTGACAGTAAACAAATTGACAACATCATTTCAGCATGCATATAGGGAAGGACACTCAACAAGCACAGCACTTACGCACTTGACAGATGATTGGCTGAGTGAAATTGATGATAAAATTATTGTGGTACGGTCTTGTTAGACTTCAGTGCAGCTTTTGACATTATCAATCATAGTCTGCTGCTGGAAAAACGTATGTGTTATGACTTTACACCCCCTGCTATAATGTGGATAGAGAGTTATTTGTCTAACAGAACCCAGCGGATGTTCTTTAATGGAAACCTCTCAAACATAATCCAGGTAGAATCAGGAATTCCCCAGGGTAGCTGTTTATGCCCCTTGCATTTTTCAATCTTTACTAACGACATGCAACTGGCTTTGAGTAAGGCCAGTGTGTTTATGTATGTGGATGACTTAAAACTACTGTATACACGTCAGCTATTACAGCGACTGAAATGACTGCAACACTTAACAAAGAGCTGCAGTTAGTTTCGGAATGGGCAGCAAGGAATAAGTTAGCCCTAAATATTTCCAAAACTAAAAGCATTGTATTTGGGACAAATCATTCACTAAACCCTAAACCTCAACTACATCTCGTAATGAATAATGTGGAAATTGAGCAAGTTGAGGTGACTAAACTGCTTGGAGTAACCCTGGATTGTAAACTGTCATGGTTAAAACATATTGATACAACAGTAGATAAGATGGGGAGAAGTTTATCCATAATAAACAATGCTATCAACAAGGCATGTTCTACAGGCCCTAGTTTTGTCGCACCTATACTACTGTTCAGTAGTGTGGTCAGGTGCCACAAAGAGGGACTTGGGAAAATTGCAGTTGGCTCAGAACAGGGCAGCACGGCTGGCCCTTAAAAGTACACAGAGAGCTAACATTAACGACATGCATGTCTTCCGGAGACACCTGAAACCCCACCTCTTTAAGGAATACCTAGGATAGGATAAGTAATCCTTCTCACCCCCCTAAAAGATTTAGATGCACTATTGTAAAGTGGCTGTTCCACTGGATGTCATAAGGTGAATGCACCAATTTGTAAGTCGCTCTGGATAAGAGCGTCTGCTAAATGACTTAAATGTAAATGTAAATGTAAATGTAAATCTCTCATGGATCAAAGTGGAAGAGAGATTGACTTCATCATTACTTGCTTTTGTTAGAGGTGTTCACAAGCTGAATGTACCGAGCTGTCTGTTTAAAATACTAGCACACAGCTCAGACACCCATGCATACCCCACAAGACATGCCACCTGTAACGGCTCTCGTTTGTAGAAGGAGACCAAGGCGCAGCGTGGTAGGCGTACATCATATTTTTATTGACAACGCAAAATAACAAAGACAAAAAAACGAAAGCACACAGTTCTGTCAGGCTCAGATACTAAACAGAAAACAAGATCCCACAAAACCCAAAAGTAAAATGACAATTTATACAGTATATGATCCCCAATCAGAGACAACGATAGACAGCTGCCTCTGATTAGGAACCACACTCAAAGAAATAGAAAACATAGACTTTCCCACCCGAGTCACACCCTGACCTAACCGAACATAGAGAATAATAAGGATCTCTAAGGTCAGGGCGTGACACCACCAGAGGTCTCTTCACAGTCCCCAAGTCCAGAACAGACTATGGGAGGCGCACAGTACTACATAGAGCAATAACTACATGGAGCTCTATTCCGCAACAAGTAACTGATGCAAGCAGTAGAATCAGACTTAAAAGCAGGTAAAAATACACCTTATTGAACAGCGGGGACTGTGAAGCAACAAAAACAAAGCACAAACACATGCATACACACACATGATAACATACACACCATACACACACGTACACATGCATTTTGCAGTGTATATATGTGGAAGTGGAGTATAGGTCTGAGGGCACACACTTAGTGTGTTGTGAATTCTGTAATGCATGTATTGTAATGTTTTTAAAATGGTATATAACTGCCTTTATTTTGCAAGACCCCAGGAAGAGTAGCTGCTGCCTTGGCAGCAGGATCCATAATAAACACAAATAGCTGTCTATTTACAGTTGAAGTCGGAAGTTTACATACACCTCAGCCAAATACATTTAAACTCAGTTTTTCACAATTCCTGACATTTAATCCTAGTAAAAAATGTCCTGTTTTAGGACAGTTAGGATCACCACTTTATTTTAAGAATGTGAAATGTCAGAATAATAGTAGAGAGAATGATTTATTTCAGCATTTTGTTTCTTTTATCACATTCCCAGTGGGTCAGAAGTTTACATACACTCAATTAGTATTTGGTAGCATTGCCTTTAAATTGTTTAACTTGGGTCAAATGTTTCGGGTAGCCTTCCACAAGCTTCCCATAATAAGTTGGGTGAATTCCTCCTGACAGCTGGTGTAACTGAGCCTCCTTTCTCGCACAGGCTTTTTCAGTTCTGCCCACACATTTTCTATAGGATTGAGGTCAGGGCTTTGTGATGGCCACTCCAATACCTTGACTTTGCTGTCCTTAAGCCATTTTGCCACAACTTTGGAAGTATACTTGCGGTCATGGGCCATTTGGAAGACCCATCTGTGACCAAGCTTTAAGTTCCTGACTGATGTCTTGAGATGTTTCTTCAATATATCCGCCTTTCTGGAATTTTCCAAGCTGTTTAAAGGCACAGTCAACTTAGTGTATGTAAACTTCTGACCCACTGGATTGTGATACAGTGAATTATAAGTGAAATAGTCTGTCTGTAAACCATTATTGGAAAAATGACTTGTAGATGTCCTAACCGACTTTCCAAAACTATAGTTTGTTAACAAAAAATGTGTGGAGTGGTTGAAAAACAAGTTTTAATGACTCCAACCTAAGTGTATGTAAACTTCCGACTTCAACTGTACCTCTGCCAACCGATGCTGGCCGTAAAACCACACTCAACAAGATGTATAGGACCATAAGCAAGGAAGTAAATGCTCAACCAGAGGCGGTGCTCCTAGTGGCTGGTGACTTTAATGCAGGAAATCTGAAATCCGTTTTACTCAATTTCTACCAGCATTTCACCTGTGCAACTAAAGGTGAAAAACTCTAGATCACCTTTACTCCACACACAGAGACACATACAAAGCTCTCCCTCGCCCTCCATTCAGCAAATCTGACCATTTCTCTGTCCTCCTGATTCCTGCTTACAAGCAAAAACTCAAAGAGGAAGTACCAGTGAGGCGCTCAATAGAGAAGTGGTCCCATGAATCGGATGCTAAACTACAGGACTGTTTCACTAGCAAAGACTGGAATATGTTCTTGGATTCATCCAATGGCACCGGGTTCATTAATAAGTGCATCGACGTCGTGCTCTCCACAGTGATCGTACGTACATATCCCAACCAGAAGCCATGGATTACAGGCATTTTCCGCACTGAGCTAAAGGCTAGAGCCTACGCTTTCAAGGAGCAGGAAACTAATCCACTACACCCTCCGACGAACCATGAAACGGGTAAAGCGGCAGGGTAGCCATCAAACGGGTAAAGCGGTAGCCTAGTGGTTAGAGCATTGGACTAGTAACCGAAAGATTGCAAATCCCCGAGCTGACAAGGTACAAAATCTGTCGTTCTGCCCCTGAACAGGCAGTTAACCCACTGTTCCTAGGCCGTCATTGAAAATAAGAATTTGTTCTTAACTGACTTGCCTAGTAAAATAAAGGTAAAATATAGATATATATATATATTTTAAAGCGCCAATACAGGACCAAGATCAATTCCTACTGCACCGGCTCTGACGCTCGTCGGATGTGGCAGGTCATGCAAACTGTCACAGATTACAAAGGGAAACCCTGCCGCGATCTGTCCACTGATGCTAGCCTACCAGACAAGCTAAATACCTTCTATGCTCGCTTCGAGGCTAGCAACACTGAACCATGCATGAGAGCACCAGCTGTTTTGGATGACTGTGTGATCACGCTCTCCGTAGTCGATGTGAGTAAGACCTTTAAACAGGTAAACATTCACAAGGCCGCAGGGCCAGATGGATTACCAGGACATGTACTCAGAACTTGCGCTGACCAGCTGGCAAGTGTCTTCTGACATTTTCTACCTCTCCCTGACCCAGTCTATAATACTTACATGTTTTAGGCAGACCACCATAGTCTGTGTGCCCAACAACACCAAGGTAACCTGTCTAAATGACTATCGCCCCATAGCACTCACATCTGTAGCCATTAAAAGCTTTGAAAGGCTGGGCATGGCTCACATCAACACCATATTCCCAGACACCCTGGACCCACTCCAATTTGCATACCGCCCCAACAGATCCACAGATGATTCCATCTCTATTGCAATCCACACTGCCCTTTCCCATCTGGACAACAGGAACATCTACCTGAGGATGCTGTTCAGCGTTCAACAACATTGTGCTCTCCAAGCTCATCACTAAACTGACCCTAGGATTAAACATCTCCCTCTGCAACTGGATCCTGGACTTCCTGAAGGGCCACCCCAGGTGGTTAGAGTAGGCAACAACACATCCGCCATGATGACCCTCAACATGAGGTTCCCTTGAGTGTGTACTTAGTCCCCTTCTGTACTCCCTGTTCACACTCGACTGCGCAACTCCAACACCATCATTAAGTTTGCTAAAAACACGAAGGTGGTAGGCCTGATTACCGACAATTATAAGACATCCTATAGGTAGGAGGTCAGAGACCTGGCAGTATGATGCCAGGAAAACAACCTCTCCTTCAAGCTCAAGAAAGACAAAGGAGCTGATCGCTGACTACAGGAAATGGAAGGCCGTGCACGTCCCCATTCACATTGACGGGGCTGTAGCGGAGCGGGTCAAGTGCTTGAAGTTCCTCGGTGTCCACATCACTAAGGATCTATCATGGTCCACACACATCAATATAGTCGTGAAGAGAGCACGACAACGCCTCTTCCCCCTCTGGAGGCTGAAAAGATTTGGCATGGGCCCTCAGATCCTCAAAAAGTTCTAAAGCTGCAACATTGAGAGCATCTTCACCGCTCGGTATGTCAACTGCTTGGCATCCGACAACAAGGCGCTACAGAGGGTAATGCGTAGGTCCCAGTAAATCACTGGAGCCGAGCTCCCTGCCCTCTCTACCAGGTGGTGTCAAAAGAAGGTCCTAAAAATGATCAAAGACTCCAGCCACCCAAGTCATAGACTATTCTCTCTGCTACCGCACAGCAAGCGGTACTGATGCACAATGTCTGGAATCAACAGGACCCTGAACAACTTCTACTTCCAAGCCATAAGACTGCTAAATAGTTAGTTTGGGTAGCTATTGGTTAACGATTCATCTGCATTGACCCTTTTTGCACTAACACTTTTGACTCATCACATACGCTGCTGTTACTGTTTATTATCATCCTGTTGCCTAGTCACTTTATCCCTACCTATATGTACATATCTACCTCAATTACCTCGTACCCCTGCACATTGACTCGGCACTGGTATCCCGTGAATATAGCCAAGTTATCGTTACTCATTGCGTATTTATTCCTTGTGTTATTATTTTTCTATCATTTTTTTCTATCTTCATTGTTTTGAAAGGGCCGTATGTAAGCATTTCACTGTTAGTCTACACCTGTTGTTTACAAAGCATGTGACAAATAACATTTTATTTTTATTTGATACTTTGGGATTTTGGCAATTAGGCCCTTTACTTCCCCAGATGCTAGTAGAGTCAGATGCTAGTAGATACCCATAGACTCCCAGCCATTGCACTAATGCTAGTTATGCATTGGCTCACGAAACTACCTCTAACTTCCTTCATACTGGACACAGAGACATAAAAATGGTATCCACAAGTTAATCTGACCCTGGGGAAGGGATGCATTGCCAAAATCCCGAAGTATCCCTTTAACGCATATTTCGATTAGTTCACCAAATTATCCTGCTGTCCCTGCTGTATGCTCATTTGCCTGGCAAAGGCTGTGGCGTTCTGCATGCCAGCCTGCTGGCGTTAAACCCAGCCAGCCATCAGGCACACCTGTGCTAGCGTCTGTCCATCGCACATATTGGCACAGGTGCTTTGTTTTGATTGGCTGTGTTCTAATGTTAATGCATCCCTAGCATCGCAGCATTTTTACCAAAGTCCCATGTCCACTTGAAAGCCCCAGGCGTGAAGGGACTAAAGACCTGCTGTGAACATATGCGAAGCCCTTTTGAATTCCAGGCACAAACGAGATGACGTCCGTCTCAGCAGTCTAATTCCATCATCATCATTATTGCTATTATCCCATGTCTCTTTTTAATACAGGGTAATGTATCACCAATAAAGATAAATGAGAGAGGCAGCGAGGAGCTAATTGGCAGGACATGATGTCTGACTCTACACTGACTAAAGTTTACAGTGTTAACTGCTCCCAAAGCTTCAGGAAAATGCAACCTTTGTGTGGCCCAACTTCTCTGTTA
Organism: Oncorhynchus keta; assembly: GCF_023373465.1. Taxonomy (NCBI): domain Eukaryota; kingdom Metazoa; phylum Chordata; class Actinopteri; order Salmoniformes; family Salmonidae; genus Oncorhynchus; species Oncorhynchus keta. The sequence goes on along the minus strand of NC_068421.1, from coordinate 65,117,170 downwards.
AAACCACTGAGGGGATAGATTTTGTCCTCATTGTATTACCTTCTAACTGTGCTATAAAGGTATATTTAACATGCTGCTTTTATGTATTTAAGGGTGGGGAAACGTCAGTCTACACAGTTTCTTGTGTAATGTCATTTTTACATATGGCAGCCCTACTTTTGGTTTGTAGTTTTAATGGTTTTAAGTATATGTATTCTCATTCCACAGTGAGTGTAGTGTTTAGAATTAGTGTGCAGATCCGTTAAGGCACGTGCTGGGGGTCAGGTTGCTTGAGGTAGGACAGGGGAAGTTCAGTCTTAAGCCTGAGACACTTCAAAACAACAGTTCCTGGAATTGAGCTGTTTTATTGTGCCAGACAGAGGCTTGAGGACCTAGCCATTGGACAGTAGATTAGATTAACAGTAATCCTCCATTGGAGACATTGGACACGAGAAGCTGCTGAAATCTTGCCTACCAGTGATACTCACTGGTCTAGTTTATTACAAGTGTACCAGTGTCCTTTGTCTTTCTAAAAAATGTTGTTTTTCTCGTTGTCTTATCCCAGGATGATTGACGTTTAACTGATACACAACTCATTTTCCTATGAATGTTAGCAATTTACACTGAGTGCACAAAACATTAGGGACACCTTCCAAATATTGAGTTGCACCCCCTTTTGCCCTCTGAACAGCCACAATTAATTGGCGCATGGACTCTACAAGGTTTTGAAAGCGTTCCACAGGGATGATAGCCCAGGTTGACCCCAACGATTCCCACAGTGGTGTCAAGTTAGCTGGATGGTGTACCATTCTTGATACACACAGGAAACTGTTGAGCATGAAAAACCCAGCCGCTTTGCAGTTCTTGACACTCAAACCAGTATGTCTGGCACCTACAACCATACACTGTTTAAAGGCACTTAAATATTTTGTCTTGCCCATTCACCATTTGAATGGCACACATACACAATCCATGTCTCAATTATCTCAAGGCTTAAAAATCCTTCTTTAACTTGTCTCCTCCCCTTCACTGATTGGAAGTGGATTTTACTGGTGGCATCAATAAGGGATCATAGCATTCACCGGGATTCTTCTGATCAGTCTATGTCATGTTTTGTACACTCAGTGTATATCAGTGTATTACTTAGCACTTTATTTTGGTACTGTTTCCCACTCACATGTACACTACAGAAAATATTTTAGCTGTCCAGAGAGATCCCCACTGGGGTTACAGCGGTAGTAGCTAGCTACCACATTGAAATAGGAGATCAAACTCTAGTACAACAATTGAAATAGCCAACTGGTTACCTGTCCTCATTCTCCATCAGAAAACATCTCCACTGGACAATAACTCTCAGAACCCTCAGTAAGAGGAAACTCATAAGTGAAATTACAGCAACCTATGCCCCGAGCCTTGATGTCTGATCTGAATCAAAAAATGAAATTAAATGACAGAGTAGAAAAGGCATCCAAGTTCTGCATCAGTTACTTTTCAATTACGACAGGCGAAGCAGAACGAAATTGTTAGTGCCATTTATCGACTATGCTACTCTCTATTAAAGTACAAGTGAAGAAATCCATTCCATTGTGAAACAGCCGGACTATTTTACTATAACAAAGAGTTTCCTTTCTGTCAGATGGCTTTTGTCATCTAGTGTGAAGAAAAGGTACACCAGGCAACACATTGACTGAGACACACTTGTACGCCCACAGACAAATAGAATCAGAGATCAGACCAGATAATCATCTCTGTGGCCCTTCTTCTCTTCTCTTGGTTTCATTCCAGGGGGTTGAGGACTCAATGGGACCTACAGAGGCAGAATGAAAGTAATAGGTGAATGTATTGATTACAATAATGATTGGTTTGTGGAAATGCCATGTCTTTAACTGGAAGTATCTGGAAAGAAACAGCAGGAAAAAAGCTGAAATATTACAGTCAGCTCACTAGAAACCATTTTTCTTGAATATCCCCAGTAGTTTAGGAAGTTGACTTTTATTGTATTTCAAACTATGATTTCCATATGTACAAACACCAAAATAAAGATTCATTTAGATTAAACTTCTGTGATGACAAATGTGTGATTTATCACAGGCAGTCACAATCACAAACAAGGTAATATCCTGCATATCCTTTTGAGCTACAGTAAAGGGAGGACTTTAAATCAGTCACGTTTTGTACCCCGCCCCCTACAAAAAAAATTGAAAAGCATTAAAAAAACATGTTAAATCACTTTATGGCGCAAAGCCTGTCATTTTTTTCCGCTGTCGGGGTTGAGATGCGGGTTTGACTGAATCCCTGCCCATGCCTTTACTGTAGGATATTATGTGTGCCCTGTGTTGATATGTGTACTCTGTCAGTAAATATATATTTAATTAAATTATTTCATGAATGTATTTTACATTTAATTTTGATGAAGAAAGTTTATTCTTCTCTCCATTAGCAAGGTCTTGTGATGGAGCGCGCGGCAAATATCCTGAAGTGATATAGACCAGGCCAGAGTAGCAGAGGGCAGAATAGAAACCCTCTCCAATTCCACTTTATATTTGTTTAAATACTTATACTTAGAGGGAAAACGGTCAACCAATCCAAAGTAAAGGACCAAAGAAAAATAATGTATGTTTTTGTGAGGTTTTTGGAAGACGATATGTGCTACGCTTTACCTGCTTCAAATGTGAAAGATTTTAGACCTCTGCACAAGACAGATTTTGATAATCAGGTGTATCTGGTTCTCAGAACAGAAGAGAATGGTGCAGGCCAGCCGGGCAAAGCACAGATTCTTGCCCTTGCAGGTAAGTTCGCTTCATGTTCTCTTTGTTTTACTGTTTATGCATTGAAATAGTTAAAATGTTTGAAGTGAGACATATCAGAGAAGAAGATACCACAGTCTTCTGTCAAAAACACTAACTTAGCTAGCTAGCTATTAAGCTAACATTGTTCTCGCAATGATGCTATTGCTAACGTTACCTAGTTTGCAAGTTTACAGATATATTTGCTCTCATCACATATGTACATATGAAAGCTACATAGAGTTCTTGCTGACATTGTTTTCAGCTAACGTGGCTAGCTATCTAAACTACCTAATGTATAGCTAGTTAAGTGACATCAACGTTAGCTTGTTTGCTAATGTTAGCTGAGCCAGCCACTCACACATCCAGCTTGCTTACTAACATTGGATACGTTAGCTAGCAATACACAACACTTCGATACGATAGTTAGCTAGCTACGTGATGTGATGACTGTCACTGTCAGTCGACCTTAGGTAGCTAGCTCGGACAACGTCAAGCCAGCTGCATGCAAGTTAGCTCGCTATCAATAAGTATCCAGCACGTCACCGGTTATATCAAAAACATTTCCCCCTACACATATTTGAGTGGAACGTTTTGTTCATGGGTTCACACTTGCATCGTGTAACAGAGCAGCCACAAGTAGCTAGCTAGCCTTTGCACCATCCATAACTATGGTATTTAGCACGATTATTAATAATCCTCGTGTCTGAACTGTCCCTGGGTTTAAATATCTGAATGATCTCAGGTCCCTGGCTAATGTCAATTGAGTGTGCATTGGTTAGGTTTGTTGTTGTTTGAGATTGTCATAGTGTTGCTCGCTAACCCAACAAGATTTCTCTCACAACAGAATTAGACGTATATGCACATTCTATAAACGTACAAAAAAAATCGAAGTAGCTTGAAACTTCACATTTCAAAGTGTTATTGTTGCTATAGCTTTCCATTTATCCAGACTTAAAATGTTTACGTTGAGGGTTAGGTTTAGGCACTCATTCCGAATGGTTAAGGTTTGGGATAGGGTTTAAACAGAAAATAAAAACCAGTGTAACAAAAAAAACTGTCCACGACTGTGATCGAACATGCAACCTGGCTCACTTTTTAAGACATTTCTCAACGTCCTCAGGTCATGGATAGACGTCCAATTTCTATGTCAATCTTGAACGACCTGGCTGAGCTAACCGTATGCCTCTAGGTTCACACTGGATAGTTAGGTATGGAGCGAGATAGCAGCCAAAATGTTGAACATGCTTATCGTAAGGAAATCCATATGTAAATTGTTACGATAGTAAACCGATGTCAAAGCTGACTTGCATACCTATATAACATAGGTAGGCACATGACGTAATGACGCCATGTAAAATTTTGCGTAACACAGCATTCCTAACCTAGCCCACAATGTCTGCTGTGTGGAAGGAGCAGTCAACAAGTTGAGCAGTCATTTGAAAGAGTAAGAACAATTCAGTGAGGCAACTCAAAGGCGAAATCCATTAACGCCAAGATAATGGAATTAATTTTAGTTGACAATCAACCTTTCTCTGTCGTGGGTGATGTTGGGTTTCACGACTGTTCGAACACCGGTACACACGACCAAGTGCGCTATTTTTCAGATGTTTCCCTACCGGAGTTACACAGTAATAGCGTCACTGCTATTGGCTTCACAACATACTATGGAAACCTGTTGGGTCTTTGCATGTCTGAAAAGGCACATGTCAAATAATACTATTTGACAATAACACTATTTGGCGTGTTAAATAAGCTTTTAATTTGACACGTCAAAATACACAGTTCTATTATAGAATGTTGTGTGTTCTGAATTTGCACGTGCAAACCAAGCCGACAACGCCCAGACAGCCTATAGGGAGGTCAGAGACGTGGCCGTGTGGTGCCAGGACAACAACCTCTCCCTCAATGTGATCAAGACAAAGGAGATGATTGTGAACTACAGAAAAGAGGCCCGAGCACGCCCCCATTCTCATCAATGGGGCTGCAGTGGAGCAGATTGAGAGCTTCTAGTTCCTTGGTGTCCACATCACCAACAAACTAACATGGTCCAAGCACACCAAGGCAGTCGTAAAGAGGACACGACAAAACCTATTCCCTCTCAGTAGACTGAAAAGATTTGGCATGGGTCCTCAGATCCTCAAAAGGTTCTTCAGCTGCACCATCGAGAGCATGGCTGGTATTGCAACTGCTCGGCCTCTGACTGCAAGGCACTACAGAGGGTAGTGCGAACGGCCCAGTACATCACAGAGGCCAAGCTTCCAGCCATCCAGGACCTCTATACCAGGCGGTGTCAGAGGAAGCCCCTAAAAAGCTGTACAAAAAGTCTGCAAACATCGGCCACAAACAATGTTTACAATAGCGCATTGGTAATAAGCATTATTTGACCGCAACTTCTGGGGTAGCTAGCTAGCACCAATACAACCAGTCTGAAAACAATGACCAGTAGAAACTGCAGTCATTTTCAATATTCCTAGCAATGATTTAGGAATCCTTGTAAGTATTAGCTAGGTTGCCACTTATTGTTCGCCTATTGAAATTGAACTTCAGTTCATGAAAATAAATAGCTAGCCAGCTTCTTAACCATGTTGCACAAAGCTAACGTTATAAGCAGCCAACTAGCTTCATCTGGCTAGCGAGGCTCGACCGGACCGGGTTATGTGTTGTGAAGCTTGCCATAATAAGGATTAGGCACAATAGTGGAATTTGCGGTTTGCCTTCAAAATTAAAGTACCTCTTTGAAAGTGATGCAGAAGGTTACAGTTGGTGGAATCATGCCATATTTAGAGTAGATGATGTTAAACAAAGTTGGAATGTGAAGCAATAAAATAGGTTCAGTCTACTCGGTGACACCCACAGAACACAACTGTGAAGAGTTTATGCAAATATTGGCGTTGTAGCTATTGTCGTGGGACTGTGACTGTGCGAAATCACCTCCCCAGTTAGCCTATTGAGATGTCTCGCTGAAATCTTCTTACTCTTTCAAATGACTGCTCGATCCACACAGCAGACATTGTGGGCTAGGTTAGGTGTGTTTCATGCTGTGTAGCGCAACATTTTACGTGGTGTCATTATGCCATATACAGTGGGGCAAAAAAGTATTTAGTCAGCCACCAATTGTGCAAGTTCTCCCACTTAAAAGGCAGAGAGGCCTGTAATTTTCATCATAGGTACACTTCAACTATGACAGACAAAATGAGAAAAAAAATCCAGAAAATCACATTGTATGATTTTATTTGCAAATTATGGTGGAAAACTTTGGTTATTGACCAAATACTTATTTATCTCAATACTTTGTTATATACCCTTTGTTGGCAATGACAGAGGTAAAATGTTTTCTGTAAGTCTTCACAAGGTTTTCACACACTGGTGCTGGTATTTTGGCCCATTCCTCCATGCAGATCTCCTCTAGAGCAGTGATGTTTTGGGGCTGTTGCTGGGCAACACGGACTTTCAACTCCCGCCAAAGATTTTCTATGGGGTTGAGATCTGGAGACTGGCTAGGCCACTCCAGGACCTTGAAATGCTTCTTATGAAGCCACTCCTTCGTTGCCCGGGCGGTGTGTTTGGGATCATTGTCATGCTGAAAGACCCAGCCACGTTTCATATTCAATGCCCTTGCTGATGGGAGGCTTTGTTACTTTCGTCCCAGCTCTCTGCAGGCCATTCACTAGGTCCCCCCGTGTGGTTCTGAGATTTTTGCTCACTGTTCTTGTGATCATTTTGACCCCACGGGTGAGATCTTGCGTGGAGCCCCAGATCGAGGGAGATTATCAGTGGTCTTGGATGTCTTCCATTTCCTAATAATTGCTCCCACAGTTGATTTCTTCAAACCAAGCTGCTTACCGATTGCAGATTCAGTCTTCCCAGCCTGGTGCAGGTCTACAATTTTGTTTCTGGTGTCCTTTGACAGCTCTTTGGTCTTGGCCATAGTGGAGTTAGGAGTGTGAATGAGGTTGTGGACAGGTGTATTTTATACTGATAACAAGTTCAAACCGGTGCCATTAATACAGGTAATGGGTGGAGGACAGAGGAGCCTCTTTAAAGAAGAAGTTACAGGTCTGTGAGAGCCAGAAATCTTGCTTGTTTATAGGTGACCAAATACTTATTTTCCACCATAATTTGCAAATAAATTCATAAAAAATCCTACAATGTGATTTTCTGGATTTCTTTTTCTCATTTTGTCTGTCATGGTTGAAGTGTACAGGCCTCTCCTTTTTAATTGGGAGAACATGCACAATTGGTGGCTGACTAAATAATTTTTTGCCCCACTGTATCTACGTTATTTAGGTATGCACGTCAGCTTTGACATTGGTTTTTCACATCGGCGTTAAGCTAAACATCGGGCCGATCCCGATGTTGGCATTTTTAGCTAATGTCGTCCGATTCCGTCTTTGTTCACCGATCTATCGTGCATCCCTAGTACAAACCCTAACTTCACCGACTATGAATGACCATTTACACGTTCAATTCTTACTTTACGTCTCCCTTTACTTGGTTACAGATTGTTTTTATACCTTCAAACTTTTGTCAGTAGTGTAGCATCTGCAAAGGACATGAACCGAATGTCGCTTGTCAAAGTTAGATAGTCAATCAAGGAACTCTAGCCCAGATGTTAGTTGCTTTGCAGCTTCTGGTTTCATTTCCAAAATAAAAGTAGAGCTTGTTTTAGAACTGCATTCGATAATGACGTTATACAAGTAGATGGCGTAGTATAGGCTTGGGCCTTCAGCAAAGGACTTGTGTGAGAAAGAGACACGAGCCTGGTCTTCCAGAGCTGCAAAATAAGTAAATATGATTTAGGCCTATTCTGCTATTTAAATATGCCATGCTGTTGTGTGTTATTTAATGGCCATATAATTGCATGATATATGTTTCTAGCCGCGTTGGAATTCTGTGGTGGTCATGTAACTTAATGATTCACACCTTTTCCAGTATTTGGGAGCACGGACTGTATGCCTTTTATCTGGGGCGGCAGGGTAGCCTAGTGGTTAGAGCGTTGGACTATAAAATAAAGGTAAAATTTAAAAAAATATCTAAGGCATTTTGACTGTTGTATTAGTGAATTCCATTCTGTATATAAGCTTGTGATATCCATTTGCATTGCACAACCCCATCACAGAGGCTATATCAATAAATGAGACAAGACAAAATATTGATAAGTCTTGGCTTTAACCTGTCCTACGTGAAATGGCCAAGGGGTCCCAAATGGTCAAGACTATCTGTAGCCTATTCCTATTGCCAGATCTGTTTACCCTATCAGCCACAGCAAGTGCTTCTTCAACTATTTTGGTTACAATGTATTTAAATGCTATATTTAGAGGCCTGTGAGTTAGGGTCTCTTTTTATTGGGAGCCCTATAATAAAAACAGCACAGAGTTCTAAAATTATTCTGCAGGTATGCCTAAATTTTAAAAAAAATATTTTTGAAATGATAGACTGAAGACAATTTTGTATACGTATTTGTTTATTGGAATCCATATGTAAGACTGTTCTATTCTCTTTAATTTAGTTCCTATTGCAACTCAGACAAATTATAGGATGGATGACATACTGACTGAACTGAATGAACTATTCATTAAATGTTGGAATGATTAGGGGTGTTCGCTACTACTATTGGATGAGTCACTTGAGCGAGAGAGGGAGCAGCACTCGCGCACGTCCTGATAACTTTTTAACAGTTGTAGGTAGGCTATTTAGATTGTGGTTATTCCATAACATGTTAACACGCTACAACTGGGACGAAGCACTGGGAAACGATTTTGGGCGCATTACATGAATTCGCTCTGAGGTGTTTTAAACTGCATTCAAATGTTGACTTTGCTTAAAGAAAACGGTATCAAGCGAAGTGTTTTATACATGCTCAGTTCTTGCGTCTTGGGGACTGCCCGAGTGGAAATTTGTAATGGAAGTTATGGAACTCCCTCGCTTGGTTCTATTTTATGGGGAAAAGTTCTCAATGAAACTGACATTACATGTGTAGAATGATAAGTTTGCTTCTGTTGGCCATCAAGTAGCCTATTATCTTATAAGCCATTGTAGTCTACCATTGGATATAATACAGTGCATTCGGAAAGTATTCAGACCCTTTGACTTTTTCCACATTTTGTTACATTACAGCCTTACTCTAAAATGTATTAAATAAAAAACGTTACTCATCAATCTGCACACTACCCCATAATGACAAACTGAAATAGGTTTTTAGAAATGTTGGCAAATTTATTTTTTAAAAAACAATTTAAAAAAACAACAGAAATAACTTAAGTATTCAGAGCCTTTGCTATGAGACTCTAAATTGAGCCCAGGTGCATCCTGTTTACATTGATCATCCTTGAGATGTTTCTACAACTTGGAGTCCACCTGTGGTAAATTCAATTGATTGGACATGATCTGGAAAGGAACACACCTGTCTATATAAGGTCCCACAGTTGACAGTGCATGTCAGAGCAAAAACTAAGCCATGAAGGGGGAAGGAATTGTCCTTAGTGCTTCGAGACAGGGTTGTGTCTAGGCACAGATCTGGGGAAGGGTACCAAAAAATGTGTACAACAGTGGAGGTCTCCAAGAACACAGTGGCCTCTATCATTCTTAAGTAGAAGTTTGGAACCACCAAGAATCTTCCTTGAGCTGGCCGCCTGGCCAAACTTAGCAGTCGGGGGAGAGTCCTTGGTCAGGGAGGTGACCAAGAACCCTATGGTCGCTCTGACAGAGCTCCAGAGTTCCTCTTTGGAGATGGGAGAACCTTCCAGAAGGACAACCATCTCTGCAACACCAATCAGGCCTTTATGGTAGAGTGGCCAGACGAGAGCCATTCCTCAGTAAAATGACAGCCCGCTTGGAGTTTGCCAAAAGGCACCTAAATGACTCTGACCATGAGAAACAATGGCTTGAATACAAAGTGTCACATCTGGAGGAAACCTGGCACCATCCCTACTGTGAAGCATGGTGGTGGAAGCATCATGCTGTGGGGATGTTTTTCAGCGGTAGGGACTGGGAGACTAGTCAGGATCGGGGGAAAGATAAACAGAGCAAAGTACAGAGAACCTTGATGAAAACCTGCTCAGGACCTCAGACTGGGGCGAAGGTTCACCTTCCAACAGGTCTCAGGGAAGGTCTCAATGTCCTTGAGTGGCCCAGCCAGATCCCGGACTTGAACCCGATCGAACATCTCTGGAGAGACCTGAAAATAGCTGTGCAACGAGGCTCCCCATCCAATCTGACAGAGCTTGAGAGGATCTGCAGAGAAGAATGTGAGAAACTCCCCAAATACAGATGTGCCAAGCTTGTAGCGTCATACCCAGGAATACTCGAGGCTGTAATCGCTGCCTAAGGTGCTTCAACAAAGTACTGAGTAAAGGGTCTGAATACTTATGTAAATGTAATTTTACGTTTTTTATACATTTGCAAAAGAATGTAAACACCTGTTTTTGCTTTGTTATTATGGGGTATTGTGTGTAGATTGAAGGAGAAAAGGCACTAATCAATTTTAGAATAAGGTTCTGACGTAACAATGTTGAAAAACTCAAGGTGTCTGAATACTTTCCGAATGCACTGTACCATATGCCAATGTGCCTTATTGCTTAATCATAGCAGTCAACGAGCGAAATCGACATCCATTGATGGAAAAATGACCTGCCGAGCTTAATAAGGGTAAATTATTTCTACTCTTGCTACATATTCAAATTCCTTTATTACGTCATGTCATAGCTCGCAAATATTATCCTTAGGTCAACCTAATTTTGCTTCAAACGTCATTACAAGTTACTACGATATTCCTTAGTTGGCTCGATAATGTTATGGGAAAAGGGTTTATTGTATAAATATTGGAACACCTTATCTTGCTGTGGAAAAAAATTGGCCTAGATTTTAGACCTTTTGGGTGGGTTTTGAGTGGTCATTGGCAACCTTGGGAGTAATAGAGAATGGAGACCTAACTTGAAAATGTGCAGGATGCCTCTTTCCGTGTTCCCTGACTCCCGTTTATTTTAGACTGTGTTATGCTTGTTCACATCCTCATAGGCCGTTTGGTGTACGTTTGTTGGCGAGATGAAACTACCAAAACTCTGAAAGGTTTTATTGTACGTCAGAATTGCAGCACAAGATTTGTTCAAGCCTAAATTTTTTTGTCTGTAATCGTAACATGTTTGTATGTTCAAGATGACATTTTATGTTTCACGCGTGGCTTTTCTTACGATTTTAACAATTCACGTATGGATTTTCTCACGAGCCTAACGATACGTATGTTCAACCTTTTAGCAGGTATCTTGTTCCATAGCTAGGTAGCTAGAAAACACATTTATGTGACGTTTTCCACAATAAGGAGTAGCCACAATAGTGGAATTTGCTATCACCTTAAATTAAAGTTACTAATTTAAAGCGTTGCGAATGTATACAAAAAGTGGAATCATGCCATACTTTGACTAGATAATGTTGGATTGTTATATCAATTCTACAAAAGACAGTAATTAGTTCATGTAAAAAGGTAGTTGGGAAAATAAATGACTTTCTAAATGCAGATCTAAAATGGTTCTTATGAAGCTGTTTTCTGCTGAATGTTTTGCACTAATGTACACTGCTCAAAAAAATAAAGGGAACGCTTAAGCAACACAATGTAACTCCAAGTCAATCACACTTCTGTGAAATCAAACTGTCCACTTAGGAAGCAACACTGATTGACAATAAATTGCACATGCTGTTGTGCAAATGGAATAGACAACAGGTGGAAATTTTAGGCAATTAGCAAGACACCCCCAATAAAGGAGTGGTTCTGCAGGTGGTGACCACAGACCACTTCTCAGTTCCTATGCTTCCTGGCTGATGTTTTGGTCACTTTTGAATGCTGGTGGTGCTTTCACTCTAGTGGTAGCATGAGACTGAGTCTACAACCCACACAAGTGGCTCAGGTAGTGCAGCTTATCCAGGATGGCACATCAATGCGAGCTGTGGCAAGAAGGTTTGCTGTGTCTGTCAGCGTAGTGTCCAGAGCATGGAGGCGCTACCAGGAGACATGCCAGTGCATCAGGAGACGTGGAGGAGGCCGTAGGAGGGCAACAACCCAGCAACAGGACCGCTACCTCCGCCTTTGTGCAAGGAGGAGTAGGAGGAGCCCTGCAAAATGACCTCCAGCAGGCCACAAATGCGCATGTGTCTGCTAAAACGGTCAGAAACAGACTCCGTGAGGGTGGTATGAGGGCCCGGCATCCACAGGTGGGGGTTGTGCTTACAGCCCAACAACATGCAGGACGTTTGGCATTTGCCAGAGAACACCAAGATTGGCAAATTCGCCACTGGCGCCCTATGCTCTTCACAGATGAAAGCAGGTTCACACTGAGCACATTTGACAGTCTGGAGACGCCGTGGAGAACGTTCTGCTGCCTGCAGCATCCTCCAGCATGACCGGTTTGGCGGTGTGTGGCATTTCTTTGGGGGGCCGCACAACCCTCCATGTGCTCGCCAGAGGTAGCCTGACTGCCATTAGGTCCCGAGATGAGATCCTCAGACCCCTTGTGAGACCATATGCTGGTGCGGTTGTCCCTGGGTTCCTCCTAATGCAAGACCATGTAGACCTCATGTGGCTGGAGTGTGTCAGCAGTTCCTGCAAGAGGAAGGCATTGATGCTATGGACTGGCCCGCCCGTTCCCCAGACCTGAATCCAATTGAGCACATCTGGGACATCATGTCTCGCTCCATCCACCAACAGACTGTTGCACCACAGACTGTCCAGGAGTTGGATGCTTTAGTCCAGGTCTGGGAGGAGATCCCTCGGGAGACCATCCGCCACCTCATCAGGAGCATGCCCAGGCGTTGTAGGGAGGTCATACACGCACGTGGAGGCCACACACACTACTGAGCCTCATTTTGACTTGTTTTAAGGACATTACATCAAAGTTGGGTCAGCCTGTAGTGTGGTTTTCCACTTAAATTTTGAGTGTGACTTCAAATCCAGACCTCCATGGGTTGATACATTTGATTTCAATTGATCATTTTTGTGTGATTTTGTTGTCAGCACATTCAACTATGTAAAGAAAGAAGTATTTAATAAGTATATTTAATTCATTCAGATCTAGGATGTGTTATTTTAGTGTTCCCTTTATTTTTTTGAGCAGTGTATTTTCTGTGAAGGAAAACTAGTTGCACACCCCTGATCACTCTATTAAAGCAAACAAAACACAGTTGCCTATCAATATAAAACGCAGGTGAAATGGTATAAAACAGATTTAAACATTTTTGTCTGTGTTTTGAAATGCAGATTTCTGAACTCTTAACGAGACCCCTGACTGACTGTATTGGATTTCAGAATTGAGTTGGGGGCATACTTATACACTGCTTGACTAAAAGTATGTGGACACCTGCTCATTGAACATTTCATTCCAAAATCATGGTCATTAATATGGAGTTGGTCCCCCCCTTGCTGCTGTAACAGCCTCCACTCTTCTGGGCAGGCTTTTCACTAGATGTTGGAACATTGCTGCGGGGACTTGCTTCCATTCATCCACAAGCATTAGTGAGGTCCGGCACTGATGTTGGGCGATTAGACCTTTCTGTTAAGATTTCCATTCACTGGAACTAAGGGGAACTAGCCCCAAAAATGTATTCTTCCTCCACCAAACTGTACAGTTGACATTATGCATTGGGGCAGGTAGCGTTCTCCTGGGATCCGTCAAACCCAAATCTGTCCGTCGGACTGCCAGATGGTTTTTAAACAGAGTTCAGAAAGAAGTAATCAATGACACCAAAACCCATGTCTTCATCACACTCCTCTGACCCCTCCTTCAACAAGGAATGTGGTAAATTTGGCTACATTTTCTGGCAACATTTACATTTTTTGGACATGAGTCTGTAGCCAATATGCATATCACCTACACTTTGACATGTAGGCCATTTTTTTTCTCCTTCAGACAAGTAAAGAAATCAGTTACCTTGTCTGAAGGACAAGTGGCTAAAAAAGTTCATGTCAAGCCCTGCAATACACAGGTTGACTAGTAAGCTTAATGTGGCTCCTTTCTGTGCTTTGAGTCCTGCAATAAGAGCTATTTCATTAATAGTTGCGTAAACTCAGTTGTGTTTGTCGGTCACCCATTTCATTGATCAACAATCCATAGGTAAGGCTGTACAGTGATAATCCAAGATGGTGTAGCAGTCGGACGTGTGTTTTGTCTTGTGTAAATTGTTTTCTTTGTTTGTTTTTTCATATACGAAATATGTTAATCTCACTTTCCATCTACGGACTGAATATTGTCTCCTGCAACCCGACTCGCCCAATGTGGTACGGATCTGCTATTATACTTTAGGACCGGAAACTCCCATCAGGAGCTAGCCAGCTATCTGGCTAGTAGTCAGTTAGCCACTGCTAGCGGTCTTCACCATTAACTCGGGACACCAGCCAGCCTCCGCTCGGTCAACCTGCCAGTCTGCACAGCAGAAAAAAAAGTTTGAAATATCCAATAAATGTCGTTCAACTTTATGATTGTGTCCCACTTGTTGTTGATTCTTCACAAAAAATACAGTTTTATATCTTTATGTTTGAAGCCTGAAATGTGGCAAAAGGTCGCAAAGTTCAAGGGGGCCGAATACTTTCGCAAGGCACTGTATATGTTTAAACTAAACTCGCCTTCCAGACTCCCATTAAGCATCTTCAATCTAAAATTAAATCTAGAATCAGCTTCCTATTTCGCAACAAAGCCTCCTTCACTCATGCTGCCGAACACACCCTCGTAAAACTGACTTTCCTACCGGTCCTTGACTTCGGCGATGTCATTTACAAAATAGCCTCCAACACACTACTCAGCAAATTGGATGCAGTCTATCACAGTGCCATCTGTTTTGTCACCAAATCCCCATATACTGCCCACCACTGACACCTGTATGCTCTCGTTGGCTGGCCCTCGCTACATATCCATCGCCATACCCACTGGCTCCAGGTCATCTATAAGTCCTTGCTAGGTAAAGTCCCGCCTTAGCTCAGCTCACTGGTCTACATAACAACACCCACCCGTAGCATGCGCTCCAGCCGGTATATTTCACTGGTCATCCCCAAAGCCGACACCTCCTTTGACCGCCTTTCCTTCCAGTTCTCTGCTGCCATTGACTGGAACGAGTTGCAAAAATTACTGAAGCTGGAGACATATCTCCCTCTCTAGCTTTAAACATCAGCTGTCACATCAGCTTACCGATCACTGTGCCTGTACATAGCCCATCTGTAAATAGCACTCCCATCCAACTCATCCCCATGTAATTTTTTGTTGTTTCTCTTTTGCACCCTAGTATCTCTACTTGCACATCATCATCTGCACATCTATCACTCCAGTGTCAATGCTAAATTGTAATCATTTAGCCTCTATGGCCTATTTGTCTTACCTCCCTAATCTTACTACATTTGCACACGCTGTACATATACCTTTTCTATTGTTATTGACTGTACGTTTGTTTGTCCCATGTTTGTTTATCCCTCTGTGTTGTTTTTGTCACACTGCTTTGCTTTATCTTGGCAAGATCACTGTTGTAAATGAGAACTTGTTCTCAACTACCCTACATGGTTAAATAAAGGTAAAATAAATAAAAAATACAAGTACCCTGTACAATTCTGAAATCTAATACATCCACAGTGCGATTTAACAGATGTTATTTATTTTTGTCAAATTAACTTGTCTTTTGTTAAAATGTATATAACAGTCCAAACTTGTTTAGCATTATCAAGTCAAAACATGGCGCAATTCCACTATTTGTAACTAACGGATTTCTTTCAATTACGGACTTTTATTTTGAAAGTGAACCTCAAATTCCAATATTGTGGAAAATTCTTATTGTGGCTAGCTTCACATAAGTAAAACAAACTACATGCAGCTTGTTTACTGAAGATGGGTGAAACTCCTATGCCAGATGGAGATGTATAAAAGGTCTTCGTGCTGGCTCATTTTATGGAGGGTGATCAGTGCCAGTTCAAAAATGCAATGCTTAAATGCCCAAATGATAAATGCATTTATATTTTCATAGCAGTGGGCTTGCCACAATGAAATTGCAATGTTAAAATGGTTAATTGAAAATTGGTAAATGGAAACAGAAATGGAAAAGGGGCTGATTTTCATTACCAAATGCTCAATTTTAACATTTTTTCTCTCTTAATTTTCCACGTTCATGCAAATTGCTTCCTGGATGCGTGAACCAGGAGAGCAACACAACACCACCATGCATTGGTACATTCTAGCCATGTCAGGCTGTCGTTGCAATGATTTTAACTGCTGTAACCGACGGGGTTTGAACCTGGTGTCCTGTACACTAGAATAACATATTGGCCTGCTAAGCCAAAGCCTAGGCAATTTAGATTGGTTAACTTTGCCTGAGCCCAGAAAAAGTACAAACACTAGGCTGAGTTGCTCATCACGTGCACAGTCACCGAGCCACTTCTTCCTGGTTAGTTGTTCGCATGATGAGTACCCTTGCATGATACCTAACGGGTTGCATTGGTGATAGACTGGTTTAGTAGGATAATGTGCACTTTTACCATTTTTATTTCAAATTAAGCATATCCATTTACCATTTTCAATTAACATTTTTCTATTTTCATTTAAACTTTGCAATTTAATTGTGGCATGAATCATGCACACTGTTTTGAAAATAAAAATATATTTTATAATTTTCACATACCAATTTAGAATCTAAGCTTTGCATTTTCGAACTGGCACTGATCACCCTCCATATTATTTGCCATAACACAACAAATTCACTCTGATTTTGAGAATGTTTTTTTCTCTTGTGTAACATTTACTTCTGTCTGAAGAGTTTATATATTTGATTTCAGCTGACACTAGGCTCTATTTTGCAGATAACATTGATGAGTTTGAACACAATATAATGCAAAAGAAGATGAAAATTCCTAAGATGTCGACAAGGAATATGGGAAATTCAGTTGAGAACCACTTTGGGGAGGAACGACTGCCATTGAGACATAAAAAGGTAGGTGCAACAAAGCAAGGTAGTAAAAACTAGTCATGGTTTTAAAACCATTAGAGCATTTCTGTGGTTTTTGTGCTGAGTGAATTTGAGGGTGCGTAAGTAAGTATTTGACTGTTAGTCAACACCTCTTTATGAAGCATGTGACAAATAAAATTTGATTTGTGTGATTCAAAAATATTCACTAATGCTGTTCTCCAGGAATATGAAGAATACTTATGGTAATTTGTCTTTTTATAATTTAACAAACTGTTACTATGAGTTTGGACGTTCCCCAAAAATCCCCCTGCTTTTTGTTTAACCATATGCTGGATTAACACCTTCAGCACTCTGGACAGCTGCCCTTTAAAAGACGATGGGTTCCCTACAGGAACTCCACCCCCCTGTTCAGCTGAAAAGGTGGCGCAGGGAATGCAAAAATATTCTTTAGAAATATTTAACCTCCACACATTAACAAGTCCAATACCTCAAATGAAAGACAAACACCTTGTTCATCTACCCAGCGTGTCAGATGTTTTAAATGTTTTACGGAAAAAACACAACATATATTTATGTTAGACCACCACCAAAACAAAGAAAAAACGTAGCCATTTTTTCCAGCAAAAGATAAAAATCACAAAAGCAGGATTAAAAAAATTAAATCAATCACTAACCTCTTGAAAATCTTCATCAGATGACAGTCATACAGTACATTTATGTTTTGTTCGATAATATGCATTTTATATCCATAAATCTCGGTTTACATTGACGCCATGTTCAGAAAATCCTCCAAAATATCCGGAGGAATTATAGAAAGCTACGCCAGATAACAGAAATACTCATCATAAACTTTGACTAAAGATACATGTTCTACATATAATTAAAGATACACTGGTTCTTAATGCAACCGCTGTGTCACATTTTTTTTAACGTTACGGAAAAAGCCTAACATTGCAATAATCTGAGACGGCGCTCAGACGTAACAATATTCCCTTACCTTTGATCTTTCATCAGAATGTAGTGCAAGGAGTCCTAGTTCAACAATAAATTGTTTTGTTTCATAATGTTCAATTCTAGTGTCCAAGTAGCAGCATTTGCTACCACTCAGCTCACATGCCCAAAAAATGACTTCTGGTCCAGGATAACTTTGCATCAACTTCCAAAAGACGTATTACAGGTCGAAGAAACTGGTCAAACTAAGTGCAGATTCAATCTTCAGGATGTTATATATCCAATAGCATTCCAACCGGATCATTCGTTTTCTTCTGGGGCTGATTGGAACAGCCGAAGCACTCAGACAAACGCGCCACAACAAAATGGAATTATTTTGCGACACCAACTACTTTCCTTCCCATTAGGTCAAAGTTCACAGCAAATGCTCCATTACACTTTCTACTGAATGAGGACATCTAGTGGAAGACGTAGGAAGTGTTTCCAGATCCATAACTTGTTGGGAAGGGAGGAAGCGATGACGTCAATGTTGCCCCAACTTTCAGGATATCAAAACTTGTTTGGAAGATTGCCTGCCCTGTGTGTTCTGTTATACTCACAGACATAATTCAAACGGTTTTAGAAATTTCAGTGTTTTCTATCCAATATTAATAATAATATGCATATATTAGCAATTTAGGACAGATTTTGATGCAGTTTACTATGGGCACGCAATTCATCCAAAGTGAAAATACTGCCCCCTATCTGTAAGGCAAGTCTTCTGAGTATCTCATCAAATAACCTCATGACTCTTCCCAGTGATTAAGCCCCCCCCATGGATATATGGACATCTATTCAACATTTACATTTTAAACCTATATATATATATATATACACAAAATGTAAAGTTATGATCAAGGAGCTTATTAAACACAGGTTATACAGGTGCACCTTGTGCTGGGAACAATAAAAGGCCACAATAAAAATGTGCAGGTACCACACAACATAATGCCAGAAGTTTTGAGGGAGTGTGCAGTTGCAATGCTGACTGCAGGAATGTCCACCAGAACTGTTGCCAAATAATTGACTGTCCAATTCTCTACCATAAGCCGCCTCCAATGCCGTTGTAGAGAATTTGGCAGTATGCCCAACCGGCCTCACAACCGCAGACCACGTGTAACCACGCCAGCCCAGTACCTCCTCATCCGGCTTCTTTACCTGCAGGATTTCCAGGGACTGTAATAAAGTTATTTTGTGGGGAAAAACTCATTCTGATTGGCTGGGTCTAGCTCCCCAGAGGCCCACCCATTGCTGATCCCTTGCCCAGTCATGTGAAATCCATAGGGGCTATTGAATTTATTTAATTTGACTGATTTCCTTATATGAACTGTAACACAGTAAAATCATAGAAATTGTTTCATGTTGAATTTATATTTCTGTTCTGTATATAAATATATAGTCAAATTTATTACAAACTTTTTACTGAAAATATGACATTCATGACACACCAGATCACTCTTATCACATGAAATGGTGACGCAGGCTCCACTTCATTATTATCACATACATAACCCTTGTGTTTTAAACAATGATAACCTGCATTAAATCCTATTTGATTCTACAGGCCCAGACACAGGACCATGGGCGTCCCACAGCCAACTCCTCGAAGAGCCTGGCAGCGGTGGTGGCCCGCCTGGAGAGGAACGCTGTGAGTTCCTGCATAGAGGGAGATGATGACCTGGAGGAGGACAGGCTGGCTGAGTTGGAAGAGGAGGGGGACTCTGGGCCCGAGAAGGCGGTGGTACCGCGGGTTCTGTATGAGGAGCTGGTCCACAGCTACAGGCAGCAGGAGGAGGAGGTGAGGAGGCTACAGCAGGAGCTGGAGAGAACCCGCAGGCAGCTGGTCCAGCAGGCCAAGAAGCTGAAGGAGTATGGCAGCCTGCTGACAGAGGTGAAGGAGCTGCGTGACTTCAACAGGAGGCTGCAGGACGTACTCCTCATGAGGCTCGGCAGCGGTGAGAGTCACACACTCTCCAGTCACCTCTCACTGCAGCCTGCCTTGCACATCTGTTCAGGTTAAGAAAAAACTGTTTTACTAGACTAGTGTCACCCACATTGAGTTCATCAATTTTTTTTTATTTATTTTTTTTTTATATATTTTTTTATCTGTAGGTTTGGGTACTGTCATTATATGCTTTTTAACAATCAGCTGCAGAGTTGATAAGTTATGAAGTATTTGGTTGTTATTAGAGGTCGACCGATTAATCGGAATGGCCGATTAATTAGGGACGATTTCAAGTTTTCATAACAATCAGTATTTTTGGGTGCCGATTTAGCCTTTATTCTTTTTTTTTATTTTTTATATACCTTTTTATTTAACTTGGCAAGTCAGTTAAGAACACGTTCTTATTGTCAATGACGGCCTAGGAATGGTGGGTTAACTGCCTTGTTCAGGGGCAGAACGACAGATTTTCACCTTGTCAGCTCGGGGACCCAATCTTGCAACCTTACAGTTAACTAGTCCAACGCTCTAACCACCTGCCTCTCATTGCACTCCACGAGGAGCCTGCCTGTTACGCGAATGCAGTAGAAGCCAAGGTAAGTTGCTAGCTAGCATTAAACTTATCTTATAAAAATCAATCAATCATAATCACTAGTTATAACTACACATGGTTGATATTACTTGTTTATCTAGCGTGTCCTGCGTTGCATATAATCTATGCATCGCTGGGGGATAATTTAACAAAAGCGCATTTGCGAAAAAAGCACAATCATTGGACGACTGTACCTAACCATAAACACCAATGCCTTTCTTAAAATCAATACACAGAAGTAAATATTTTTAAACCTGCATATTTAGCTAAAAGAAATCCAGGTTAGCAGGCAATATTAACCAGGTGAAATTGTTATTTCTCTTGCGTTCATTGCACGCAGAGTCAGGGTATATGCAACAGTTTGGCCAGCCTTGCTCAATGCGAACTAATTTGCCAGAATTTTATGTAATTATGACATTAACATTGAAGGTTGTGCAATGTAACAAGAATATTTAGACTTAGGGATGCCACCCGTTAGATAAAATACCGAACGATTCCATATTTCACTGAAATAAGAAACTTTTTGTTTTCGAAATTCTAGTTTCCGGATTCGACCATATTAATGACCAAAGGCTCGTATTTCTGTGTGTTATTATGTTATAATTAAGTCTGATAGAGCAGTCTGACTGAGCGATGGTAGGCTGCAGCAGGCTCGTAAGCATTCATTCAAACAGCACTTTCGTGCATTTTGCCAGCAGCTCTTCGCAAGCACAGCGCTGTTTATGACTTCAAGCCTATCAGCCTAATGGCTGGTGTAACCGATGTGCAATGGCTAGTTAGCTGGATGTGCGCCGATAGTGTTTTAAATGTCACTCGCTCTGAGACTTGGAGTAGTTATTCCCCTTGCTCTGCAAGGGCCGCGGCTTTTGTGGAGCGACGGGTAAAGCTGCTTCGAGTGTGGCTGTTGTCGATGTGTTCCTGGTTCGAGCCCAGGTAGGGGTGAGGAGAGGGACGGAAGCTATACCGTTACACTGGCAATACTATAGTGCCTATAAGAACATCCAATAGTCAAAGGTATATGAAATACAAATGGTATAGAGAGAAATAGTCCTATAAATACTACATTAACTACAACCTAGAACCTTTTACCTTGGAATATTGAAGTCTCATGTTAAAAGGAACCACCAGCTTTCATATGTTCTCTTGTTCTGAGCAAGGAACTCAAACGTTAGCTTTTTACATGGCACATATTGCACTTTTACTTTTCCAACACTTTGTTTTTGCATTATTTAAACCAAATTGAACATGTTTCATTATTTATTTGAGGCTAAATTGATTTTTATTGATGTATTATATTAAGTTAAAATAAGTGTTAATTCAGTATTGTTGTAATTGTCCTTATTACAAATACATTTTAAAAAATCGTCCGATTAACGGTATCGGCTTTTTTGGTCCTCCAATAATCGGTGGAAAAATCATAATCGGTCGACCTCTAGTTGTTATCATTAGTCTTTAGTGTGTTTATGTTGTAAATCGTAGTATTTGCTTGATACTACAGCTATTTGAGGCGGCAGGTAGCCATAGTGGTTTGTGGTTGGACTAGTAACTGAGAGGTTACAAAATCAAATCCCCGAGCTGACAAGGTTAAAATCCGTCGAACACTCGCATTTGCGACCCTTTGACTTGGCAGTGTGACACCAATTTGTAATTGGACCCTAGCGTGCCAGTGAAAGTTTTTTTTATAGCTTAGTTTAATGTTGCTTAGTATAGGCCTACCAAAACTTTGGTACGTTTTCGATAATAGAACATACACTTTTTGTTACTTTTGGTACTTCTGTGAAATGTCTCACGTCGTCTACTGATTGAGAGAGGATCAAGTCTGTCAGCGCAGCCCATGTCCCTTTATAGCACGGCAGCACCGTGCCTGCTCCACTTACTCATTGCTAGCTGTAGTCTGTCCTGAAGAACCACTACACTCACTGGGAGTCTAGGCTGTTATCATGTTAGCTCTCCACTCATGCTGCACAGAAGTTACACACACTTGAATAATGCAACACGGCATGTAGAAATATTGCAAATGTTATTTACAGTTCGCAAAACTGTGCATTACAGGCTATAACACTTTACAATGCAGGAAGATACCAGTAGCATCCAGCTATGTAGGCTAACATTCCTTGCTAAGGGGGGTGTCATTTTTTCATTTTTTTTTGCTTTGGAAAGTTTAAAAAAAGAACGTTTTATCAGTTATAGGGGAGGGTAGTGTGTTTTTTTTTTCCCCCTGGTTTACATTTTGCAGGTTTGACTATATAATTTCTTCCATCCTAGCTAAATTTAATCTGCTAGCATGTGCCTCCCCTATATCAAGGTGTTTTGGTACTTCCCTTATGCTCTACGCTTTTCCGCATGCTTACTTGACCACAGGTCGATATAATCTACCAGTCTCTCTATTCTTCCCTCTATCCACCATTCATAGTGACAATAGTGGTAGGTGGATCATTTGTCCAGATCTGCAATAGGCTAACTAGCGATCATACCACAAAAACAAAATCATTCAAAGCTGTACCAATGTTGTATTTATTTTTTATTCCACAAGAACATGGCGGTATAGCTGATAGGCAGCGGAGAGGTCTGGTGCCTCATTGCGGGTGGGAGAACAGTGAAGACATGAGACACGCAGCTCATAATGCTCCCCTATTGATCTCTTTTAGGGACATTACAGTTATCCTACCTAGACTCCTACAACACCACAATGCAATGAATAATTGCATTACTGTTTTCGAGAGAGTACACAATTCTAATCTCGGCTGTAAACTGCAGGGAAAATTACATTTCATTAATGGTGCAAAAGCCCTGTAATTTGAATGTTTCATTCCTTTTGGATCAGTTGTAGGTCAACTCTCAACAGTGTTATAAGGTTTGGAAAAACACAGCAGCACACCAGTCTGGCTGTATTTTTACTTCTGATACTGAGATGCGCTGTCTGTTGCTATGCTCCCAGCAGGCCCAGTTATTCATCAAAGCTTAATGCTCTGCCTCGTCTCTGATCCGAGCGGCTATTCCGCAATTTTGGCAGTGTGTCAAGAAGCAGTACGGTTTGGCAGGGTCGTGTTACAGAGAACGCATAGCTCTCGACCTTCGCCTCTCCCGAGTCTGTACGGGAGTTGCAGCGATGGGACAAGACTAACTACCAATTGGATATCATGAAATTGGGGGGGGGAAAGGGGTATACAAATATATACAGCTGAAGTCGGAAGTTTACATACACCTTAGCCAAATGTTGTTAACAATTCCTGACATTTAATCCTAGTAAAAATCCCTTGTTTTCTATGGGTTTGAGGTCAGGGCTTTGTGATGGCCACTCTAATACCTTGACTTTGTTGTCCTTAAGCCATTTTGCCACAACTTTGGAAGTATGCTTGGGGTCATTGTGCATTTGGTAGACCTATTTGCTACCAAGCTTTAACTTCCCAACTATTGTCTTGAGATGATGCTTCAACATATCCACATAGTTTTCCCGCCTCATGATGCCATCTATTTTGTGAAATGCACCAGTCCCTCCTGCAGCAAAGCACCCCCACAACCTGATGCTGCCACCCCCGTGCTTCACGGTTGGGATGGTGTTCTTCAGCTTGAAATCGTTCCCCTTTTTCCTCCAAACATAACGATGGTCATTATGACCGAACAGTTCTATTTTTGTTTCATCAGACCAGAGGACATTTCTACAAAAAGTATGATCATTGTCACCATGTGAAGTTGCAAATCGTAGTCTGGCTTTTTATTGTAGTTTTGGAACAGTGGCTTCTTCCTTGCTGAGCGTCCTTTCAGGTTATGTCGATAAATTACTTGTTTTACTGTGGATATAGATACTTTTGTGCCCGTTTCCTCCAGCATCTTCACAAGGTCCTTTGCTGTTGTTCTGGGATTGATTTTTCACACCAAAGTACGTTCATCTCTAGGAGACAGAACACTTCTCCTTCGTGAGCGGTATGACGGCTGTGTGGTCCCATGGTGTTTATACTTGCGTACTATTGTTTGTACAGATGAACGTGGTGCCTTGTGGAGAACTACAAAAAATAATCTGAGGTCTTGGCTGATTTATTTTTATTTTCTCATGATGTCAAGCAATGTCAAGCAATGAGGTACTGAGTTTGAAGGTAGGCCTTGAAATAGATCCACAGGTACACCTCCAATCGACTCAAATCAGAATTTTCCAAGCTGTTTAAAGGCACAGTCAATTTAGTGCATGTGAACTTCTGACCCACTGGAATTGTGATACAGTGAAATAATCTGCCTGTAAATAATTGTTGGAAAAATCACTTGTCATGCACAAAGTAGATGTTCTAACCGACTTGCCAAAACTAGTTTGTTAACAAGAAATTTGTGGAGTGGTTGGTAAATTAGTTTTAATGACTCCAACCTAAGTGTAGGTAAACTTCTGATTTCAACTGTATCTGAGAATATCCAAGGGGCTTTTATATAATGCTAAATTAATAATAACCCATCCCATCCACCTGTACTGTGAATAGGCCTAGGGTATTTAATCTGTTTATCAATAGAGATTTACCATTCAAATAAATTATTACCGTTATGTAGTCAAAGTGGTAAAAACAAAGTCAAATTGATTGTATAAACGGACACAGGTCAGGTCACAGCAAAATCAAATCCAGAGTCTGCTTTCTATTCCGCAACAAAGCCTCCTTCACTCACGCTGCCAAGCTTACCCTAGTAAAACTGACTATCCTACCGATCCTCGACTTCGGCGATGTCATCTACAAAATGGCTTCCAACACTCTACTCAGCAAACTGGATGCAGTCTATCACAGTGCCATCCGTTTTGTCACTAAAGCACCTTATACCACCCACCACTGCGACTTGTATGCTCTAGTCGGCTGGCCCTCACTACATATTCGTCGCCAGACCCACTGGCTCCAGGTCATCTACAAGTCCATGCTAGGTAAAGCTCCGCCTTATCTCAGTTCACTGGTCACGATGGCAACACCCATCCGTAGCACGCGCTCCAGCAGGTGTATCTCACTGATCATCCCTAAAGCCAACACCTCATTTGGCCGCCTTTCGTTCCAGTACTCTGCTGCCTGTGACTGGAACGAATTGCAAAATCGCTGAAGTTGGAGACTTTTATCTCCCTCACCAACTTCAAACATCAGCTATCCGAGCAGCTAACCGATCGCTGCAGCTGTACATAGTCTATAGGTAAATAGCTCACCCTTTTTCACCTACCTCATTCCCATACTGTTTTTATACTGTTTTTATTTATTTACTTTTCTGCTATTTTGCACACCAATATCTCTACCTGTACATGCCCATCTGATCATTTATCACTCCAGTGTTAATCTGCAAAATTGTATTATTCGCCTACCTCCTCATGCCTTTTGCACACATTGTATATAGACTGCCCATTTTTTTCTACTGTGTTATTGACTTGCTAATTGTTTACTCCATGTGTAACTCTGTGTTGTCTGTTCACACTGCTATGCTTTATCTTGGCCAGGTCGCAGTTGCAAATGAGAACTTGTTCTCAACTAGCCTACCTGGTTAAATAAAGGTGAAATAAAAAAATAAAAAAATAAAACAGCTGTGAAACATTGGTGCGACCAAAATCGTGCTGGTTGCCATCAACTGAAAAAGTAGGTGCCACCAGTGGAGAAAGTTAGTCTAGAACCCTGAGACTACTGTAGTGTGGAAGTGCAGCCCTCAAGCCAGTTCCATGGCCAGCTCCATGTGTTTTGCATTGGTGCCACTGGAGTGTGACATGGGAGCCAGGCGATGTAATGGGACAGGCTAAAGATTAGACTGGCAAGGGTGCTTTCGGGTCAGGAATGTATTGCGCTGACCAATATTAAAACTTATCAGCTACATTAGCGCTTAGTGTGGCCAACCACCAAGCCAGCTTACTGGGTTAAAATAGCCCCACAGTCTCGAGGCACAGTGAAGCCTTGCTGCAGGCGCCAGTCCAAAGCTAAGACTACAACTCCCTAACCACATACGGCAGGGTAGCCTAGTGGTTAGAGCGTTGGACTAGTAACTGGAAGGTTGTGAGTTCAAACCTCCGAGCTGACAAGGTACAAATCTGTCGTTCTGCCCCTGAACAGGCAGTTAACCCACTGTTCCTAGGCCGTCATTGAAAATAAGAATTTGTTCTGACTTGCCTGGTTAAATAAAGGTTTAAAAAAAAAAAAAAAAATTGTAACTGTTGTGGATGAGTCAAGGCCTCTGTCAGTGTTCTAGGCTTGTTGTCACCTGAGAGACTAACAACACTATACAATGTGCCTAGAGATATGCATCTCAACATTACTTTTGATTTTGCACCTTATACAGAGCCTATGCATGACAATGGCACTCAGACAATCAAAGCAGAGGTGGTGGAGCCCGTCGTTGAGCCACAGGAAGTGTACAGGGAAGAGGCCAATACCAGCTCCAGCCACTCACCCTCCCCTAGAACAGTCTACACTTGTAATGATGGCAAGGTGAGTGTCACCGACCCTGGTCTCAACCCCTTTCTTTCTTCCGCCCTGTAGTTGCTTTGATGGGGTGGAAGCATTCTATTTTCCCTTACACATGAACTTGGGAACTTGTATTGCACAAGCGTTCACCTCTCCTTGAGGGTAAACAAGGCTGAGATGATTGTCTGTATAGCTTAGACATCAGTACTGTTTATTGCCCTGATAGTGGTTGCAGGGCTATACACGTAGTAATTTTGCTTGCTTCACATGACAGGGGGGAATTTGTGTTACAAGCAAAGAGCCTCTCAGTTCAAGCGTGAAGAACAAAAGCAAATTAGAACTCTCACACATTGCCCGCTATTAATTATTTCTACCAGTGGAATTGAAGTGACTGACAGGTAGCCCTAGAAAGAAAAAAGAGAAAGGGCTCCTCTAAGTTAAGAGCAGTGAAAAGCTTGTCTGCTGGCAAGGAGCCTAAAGCACATTAGCTGCAAAGGGAAAAGCCTTTGGATGCCAGCCTAAAGACTTCTCAGTGATAAAGGCAGGACGGCACACATGGCGCTCTCTGCATTCGCTCACCTTTAACTCAGGGCAGGCCTGTCTCTGTGGTTCTATGCCAGTATAAATACTCATTGCAAGTCATCCACGCTGGAATCAATTGCCTCTTACTTATTAATGTAGCTGCTGAAACATGGCTCTTTTGATTTCTAATTTGGGCTGAATAGTTGTGGGATGGGTTGCTTTGCTGCTGTTGGTTATAGTCCAGTGTGGTCACAGGTCTGGGTGTAGGTGACCCTCACTACATATCTGTGCTGTGTTGCTGCAGGTGCACCTGGGCGGGGGCATCTGGGTGCAGGAAGAGAAGTGGCACCAGCTACAGCGAACACAGGGAGACTCCAAGTTTACCAAGAACCTGGCCGTCATGATCTGGGGCACTGAGACCCTCAAGAACAGGAGTGTCACTGGCGTGGCCACCAAAAAGAAGAAAGATGCCCTTCCCAAGCCCCCGCTCTCCCCAAGCAAGCTGAAAATAGTCAGAGGTAGAACTGTGTAGGCCTGCTTTCAGATGTTTTAGGCACTGTTTGCAACTCACAAAGTTTGGAATATCGCTTCATTTTTGGGGATGAATAATGCACTCTTATTTCCTTTTTTCCAGAGTGTCTGTATGACAGAGTGTCTCAAGAAACAGCAGACAGCACAGAGATCACACAAAGATTGTCCAAAGTGAACAAATACATTTGTGAAAAAATTATGGATATCAACAAATCCATCAAGAACGAGGAGAGGCGGGAATCGAAGCTGCTCATTAAACAAACTGTCAAGAAAGAGAATTTTACCTATGATGGCATGTAGTGTCGTAAAGTTGTCACCATACTGTACCTCTCATTTTCTGGTGGGTAGGATCATGTGTGCCAGCACTAGAGGTTTTCAGTGAGGGCCCAAGGCCCTAAACAATCCATCAGCTGTAAGACAGCTTTACCTACCAGTCAATGCCATGAGTGGTTGAGTGCTTTGGTGTGAGTCATATGAACGGGTGTGAGTATTTTTACAAGCTTTAAGTAGGACTTTCTTGAACTGCACTGTTGGTTAAGGGCTTGTAAGTAAGCATTTCACGGTAAGGTCTACATGTTGTATTCGGCGCATGTGACCAAGTTTGATTTGGCTGGGTGGACCTGGGTTTTTAGAGATGTTTTTGTGTGGAGAGATTCTTAAAGCAATCTGGTTGTTAGAGAATGCAGTCGCGCTCAAACCAAATGTTCTGTGTCAGAACATGACATTGAGTACTAATTTTTCTCAGTGATTTCCCTTGAAAAATAAATATTCTGGTTATAAGAAGATATTTTGGAATAATCATGTTCGTGTGTGTGGTGGAAAGGTTAGCCATGACGAAGGCCTTAGTGTTGAGGTCTCTGTGTGTGCTATTGGTACTTAATGTGTTTTGGGGAGGATGTAAAGATGCACTTTTACAACAAGGTCTTAATTGATCGAGGCCACATTGCACAGATATTCTGTTGCCCTAGAGATTATTGCTAGGTATCTTCCATGGAAATATGGATTTCCATAGTATAGAGCACCAATGAACATTAAGAGTTTGGTTCAGAGGTTTATCATTGTTTCAGTGCGGTGCTTGTCCATGTCAGACTAGCAACGTTCTTGAGAAGACACAATATGTTATTTTCTGGATACTTGGTTCACAGTATTTATCTATCCTACTTGCGAGATCCAATTCAAGAATTTATTTTAAGAATGGGAAATGTCAGAATAATAGTAGAGATTTATTTCAGCTTTTATTTCTTTCATCACATTCCCAGTGGGTCAGACGTTTACATGAACTCAATTAGTATTTGATAGCATTGCCTTTAAATTGTTTAACTTGGGTCAAACGTTTCGGGTAGTCTTCCACAAGCTTCCCACAATAAGTTGGGTGAATTTTGGCCCGTTCCTCCTGACAGAGCTGGTGTAACTGAGTCAGGTTTGTAGGCCTCCTTGCTTGCCCACACTTTTTCAGTTCTGCCCACATATTTTCCATGGGATTGAGGTCAGGGCTTTGATGGCCACTCCAATACCTTGACTTGGTTGTCCTTAAGACATTTTGCCACATCTGGGGCGGCAGGTAGCCTAGTGGTTAGAGCGTTGGACTAGTAACCGAAAGGTTGCTAGATCAAATCCCCGAGCTGACAAGGTACAAATCTGTCGTTCTGCCCCTGAAAAAGGCAGTTAACCCACTGTTCCTAGGCTGTCATTGAAAAGAAGAATTTGTTCTTAACTGACTTGCCTTGTTAAATAAAGGTAAAATAAAAAATTAAACGTTGGAAGTATGCTTGGGTTCATTGTCCATTTGGAAGACCCATTTGCGACCAAGCTTTAACTTCCTGACTGATGTTGCTCCAATATATTCAAATAATTTTCCCCTCATGATGCCATCTATTTTCTGAAGTGCACCAGTCCCCTCCTGCAGCAAAGCACCCCACAACATGATGCTGCCACCCTCGTGCTTCATGATTGGGAAGGTGTTCTTCGACCTGCAAGCTTTCCCCTTTTTCCTCCAAACATAACGATGGTCATTATGCCAGAGGACATTTATCCAGAAAGTACGATCTTTGTCCCCATGTGCAGTTGCAAACCGTAGTCTGGCTTTTTTATGGTGGTTTTGGAGCAGTGGCTTCTTCCTTGCTGAGCAGCCTTTCAGATTATGTCGATATAGGACTCGTTTTACTGTGGCTATAGATACTTATGTCTGCTAAATGACTTAAATGTAAATGTTATGTCCCTGTTTCCTCCAGCATGTTCAAGTTCCTTTGCTGTTGTTCTGGGATTGATTTGAACTTTTCACACCAAAGTACGTTCAACTCTAGGAGACAGAACACGTCTCCTTCCTGAGCGGTATTACGGCTGCGTGGTCCCATGGTGTTTATACTTTCGTACTATTGTTTGTACAGATGAACGTGGTACCTTCAGGCGTTTGGAAGTTGCTCCCAAGGATGAACCTTGTGGAGGTCAACATTGTTTTTCTGAGGTCTTGACTGATTTTCTTTTCATTTTCCAATGATGTCAAGCAAAGAGGCACTGAGTTTGAAGGTAGGCCTTGAAATACATCCACAGGTACACCTCCAATCAACTCTAATTATGTCAATTAGCCTATCAGAAGCTTCTAAAGCCATAACATCATTTTCTGGAACTTTTTCCGAGCTGTTAAAGGCACAGTCACCATACTGTTTGTAAACTTCTGACCCACTGGAATTATGATACAATTAATTATAAGTGAAGTTATCTTGTCAGTAAACAATTGTTGGAAAAATCACTTGTCATGCACAAAGTAGATGTCCTAACCGACTTGCCAGAACTATAGTTTGTTAACAAGAAAATTGTGGAGTGGTTGAAAAATGAGTTTTAATGACTCCAACCTAAGTGTATGTAAACTTCAGACTTCAACTGTAAATGTCATTATTGTAGAAGTTATCTTTATTCAAACTGTCCTGCAGGTCATTAAAACTGTTTTGGAGAAAGGCCTTAGAATATGGCAATTATTGGGGACTGTGTCCTCAAGTTTTCTAGTAAGCTGTGATTGTAAAGTAAAGCTGATATAGCTTTAAACTGCACTTTGGTGTCTGAATGTGAAAAGTTGCCAGATACTGTGTGTGGCTGTAGGTAAAGCTGTCTGCAGCGGCCAGTGTTAGTCTTGATCCCTGTGGGCCTGGATTAAGCCAACTTCCTGCTCTCTTACAGCCCTCTTTTTTTGAGGCACACCACTTGGAATGAAATAAGGTATAGTGACAACTTCCAATGACATGCCATCAGAACTTTTCAAATGTCTTCTTTGTTTTTCCCCAAACGGCTTGTCTGGCTGTCTGCGATCTGGAATTAAATGCTGCAGATTGAATTCTCAACTGTGACCATGTGGCTAACTGTGAATCACCTGCAGGTCTGCCTGTCAAGCCTTTTTGTCTCATCACTTTCTATTTTTGTTTGTGTCTGTCTATGGTTTTTCTTTATAGTTCTTACCATTCGGTCAACCTTTTGTTAAGCTACCATATGTGGGGATATTTTAGTGTGTATATAACTAGTAGTTTCTTTCACAAATCGTGGATTTTCAGTTTTTAGTCCGACTTACACGTTACCATGTTAAATACCTTTTCGGTCTTTGTCTGGTTTGTTAATTGACATTGCAATTCCTTTGTTACTTGGTGATTTATTTTTCTGTTTGTTTATTTTCGTAATCAGCGTTGGCTTTAAGCTTGATGTTGTATCCCAAATGTATATCAGGAGCATCTAAACTCAAAGAAATTAAGTGTCTCTTGTGTGACCTCAAGACAAACCACAACACTCTTGACATATCTTATGTTTCCCCTGTTTTAAGGATTGGTCAGACTAGCAAATCAATCATTGAATGCACTTTAAATCTCTTGTGACCGATTGTCTATTTCCAAAGAAATGGATTGTTTGCAAAATGGAAAAAAGACAACGAACAATCAATGTATTATATATTTGAGTTCTGGTTTGCTATTTGTATGAACTGAATAAGTGTGAAGAGTGGTCCTTAGTAAGCAATGCCACTGGCACTTACTGCTTTATATTCCCCAGGTTTAGCCTATTCCCTCCCACCTGCCACTCCACAGATATTGGAATAAGCTTTAGACCTCAAACTAATGTGTAAAACAAAGATGTTTTGTTTTTTAAAGCAACTTCCTTTGAGACAGACGATATAATTCTACAGAGGAACTGCATAATAGTTGTTCAAAATGTTAAGATAATCTTGTCTGCTGCTCTCTTGTCCTGTTGTTTCCATGTTTGACAGTTATTTTTATGTGCTTTGAATTGACCCTATTATTTAAATGATGTGATTGTTTAAGACGTAGACTAGGGAGTGGGACGCTGGGAACACTGGAAGCTCTGCTGGAATGATATCCTGGTTGAATGATTGCCAAAAATAATCTACAGCCCTTTTCAGTCCACTGTTATTTTTGTCAAACAAATGTTCAAATCTGAGAAATTGCACATTCCCTGTATTTTGTGGTGCGGTGGAGTAGTTAAGAAAAAAGTCCAGTTTTATAACCGGCCCCTCCCTCTCTGTTTGGACAACTAATGGTTAAGGTGGGCACGGCAATTTACTATACAATACATGGCTTGTCGTCACTCAGCCCTCACAGCCATTGGTCCCTTTATGGCCCGCCATGTCATGTTGCAGCTTTGCTGTTATTGACAGTAGAATCACGCTGAACCCTAGGCTGCACTAGATGCCAAGCTATCGCTAGTGGTTAAACATTGGATCCATCTGTGTTACCAGACAGGATAATGTGTTGGAATGGCTATAGAGCAGGGAAGGGCAGCTCTGAGCCACAGGGATGGCAGACTCCATCAGCTCACTACAAACAGATAGCATGGGAACTGACTGGGGATGGGGAATTGGGTGGGTTGACATATCAAACAAACAAGGACTGTACTGTGCTATTTCATCTAATGTGATTCACAAATTCAAGGACCTTGGCAATGGAGATGTGCATTACGAATGGATTGTGTGCTCTTAACTGATTGTGTAGCGGTGCTGGATATATTGAGTGTTGTTGTGGATGAGTGGTAATAATAAGACAAGGTATTGAATGCTGACGATGTAGCGGGGAAAGCTGGTGAGGAGATAGGCTGGGTTTGAACTTGCACAACAACGACCCTTGCCAAGTTTAGTCCAGAATTATCTAAGTTACCACAGAGACTGAATATATATATATATATATATATATATATATATATATATATTTTTTTTTTATATTATTTTTTTTTTTTTTTTTTTTTTTTTATTCTCCCTAATGTAGATGTCCTGCTATCATTTCTGTAGTAATCAACATGGTCCTGTCGGGTCCTTATGCACACTATGTATTACAATGCATACGTTTAAAGCTTTTAGGATGTTTGTGAAACTGTTCTGCTGTGTGGACTGTGATGAATTCCTGTGACATGTTATTGTTCTTTACTCATTTGTTTTCTGATGCCAAAACAGGGTGTGTGGTTAAACCGTGATGAATATTGGACTATATTGTCACCTGACCCGTTCATGAAAAGATGTTGTTTCTGATGCTGAGGACCAGTCCAGGTTTAACCCTCCAAACTGCCCAGTGTTCCTACTACAGTACTATCACTGCCACTAGACGTAGTGACAACACTTCCTTATGTTTGAACTGGATATGAGGTTTTACAAAAAGAAGATTAATTTGTCATATCCTCACTATGGCAGTGAGTCATGGACTGTCAGCATGTCTTACTGCACTCTCGGTCTGGCTGTCTGTCTGATTCATGAGGCCCAATGTACTCACCTCAGATAAAATGTCAAGCTTACACTAAATTAGATGTTTTTGTTCTGACCTTTTTAAAAAATGTATTCTTGCTCATCTTTACATGTAGCTTTATTCTACAATCCATTAGCCAGGTATATTTCATCTAGCATCACCGCCCTACCTCATTGCTACTCTTGTGTCTGTGTGTGATGTGTATATATTTAAAATACTATAGGAAAATACCTTACTGGTAACTCCTTTCCACATGTATATGTAAACTCGTAACCTCAATACTACACAGTTGATATCATTATTGGGAAATCTGTTTTCTAACCTGTTTACTAAAGATGTGACTGTCAAGGGATGCCCAGTTGTCTCCAAATATATATTTCAAATCATTGCTATGCTGTAACTTTGATGGGTGTTTTACGTCACTTTCTGAGATTTTCACGGTTGATGGTGCTACCAGCAAACAGATTAACTGATCTGTGTCTCTTACCTCAAATGGTGCTAATTTTTTCTATGTTTTTATTCTCATTAAGCTGTTTATTCAGGTTGGTGATCCCAAAATCAACGACAAGTCAAATTTCTTATTGTTTAAATCATACATTCTGGTTGTAGCAACATCAACTCTGGTGTTGTTTTTAAGTCAAGTACATCATAATTCCTAGTTCATCTTAAAATATTTATTTTAGCAGTTATCTGCATACTTAGGAATTGGACAATTTGAGCTTGCTTCAGATTTGGACTTGATCTCAGATCACCATTTAACCAAATACTGCTATTAGCTTGTTGCATATTGGCTTCATGGGCAGTTGTGCTAAAACCATTTTCTAACTGGACTGGGCAGGTCAATAAGAGAGATTTGGTCCTCAGTAAATGTTTGGTTATCCACAGGTCAATGCTGTGACAACACTTCTACAGACAGATTGCAGTTACAATACAAGGTTATTTCTAAGCAGTGTCTAGTATTTAGCTGGAAATTCAATATTGGGTTGGATGGGATTGTGAATTTATCTCAGAGAATATTAAATGTATTCCTAATTTTTTTTAATCTTGTAAAAATATTTTATAGATGGGTGTGAACTGTCCTGACAACCTCTTGTTGATATGTGACATAATTTGAAAAATGTCAAAAATGCATCAATTTCACCTCTAAAAATTGGAATCGCAATCAATCACAAGGTTTTTTTTTTTTCACTTCTTGTTGATCTTCTTCATTCTTGCTACTCTTCCTGACCATAGGAAGATTAGCTTCTGCAAAAGCTAATGGGGAGCCAAATAAACAAATTAATTAAAAAATATATATAAATAATTGCGAACATGCTCATTTGCTGTGAACCAGAACCATAGATCTATGAACAGTATATGTACTCTGTATATGTACTCCATCTGTGGCTCTGCTGTAGTCATGTGGTCTTTTTACATCCCTCTTTTCTTGGAGTCAGAGATACAGGTTTCAGGAACAGTCTATTCTTTGAGATCATACATATTCTTGTGTAAGGTGGTGTGCGGAGCCAAGATCTGTGAATTTGTCCTTGGGAAGGGGGTGTGGCCTCAGTGTGTCCTAGGGAGGGACTGAGACCCTCAGTCACCATCCCCAAAATGTGTCCTACAGAAAGAAAAGGTTATAAATATACATGTCCTTGCAAATCGGTCACACCTCTGCCATGCAATCGATTTTGACGCTTAGCATAATTTTGTGTTTGATGCGGTCTAGGTACACCTGTTCAATGTACAGATCAAAATAAATCCAGACTTTTATTCTACCAGAACATTTGACTCATGGCTCTTTTTCCATTGCACAACAGAAAACCTTAACTCCTCACAACCCCCCCATTGTTTTTAAAGGTCCAATGCAGAGGTTTTTATCCAAAGATCATATCATTTCTGGGTAACAATTATGTACCTTACTGTGATTATTTTCAAATAAAATGGTCAAAAAGAAACCAATTACTTATCAAGCAAGAATTTTGCTAGGACTGTCTGGGAGTGGTTTGAGTGGGGAGGGGAAAACTAGCTGTTATTGGAAGAGAGTTCTGTAACTCTATTTGTCTATTAACTAATTTGTCGCCTGGTGATTACACCAGGCAAGCCCAAACTTAATCTCACCAAACAGGAGAAATTTCAGGCAGACTTTTCAAACAGCTCCTGAGTGGAGCAGCGGTGTAAGGTACTGCATCTCCGTGCTAGAAGCGTCACTACAGACACCATGGTTCAAATCCAGGCTGTATCACAACCAGCCATGATTGGGAGCCATGCGGTGGACAATTGGCCAAGCGTCGTCTGCGTTTGTTCGGTGTAGGCTGTCATTGTAAATAAGAATTTGTTCTTAACTGACTTGCCTGGTTAAATAAAATGATCAAATGGATCCATTCCACTAATTGCACTCCAGCAATAACCATGAGTTTATCCTTCCCAATTAAGGTGCCACCAACCTCCTGTGGTTCAAAGGCACTTAAATCTTTTGTCTTGCCCATTCACCCCCTGAATGGCACACATACACAATCCATGTGTCTATTGTCTCATTTAACCTGTCTCCTCCCCTTCATCTACATTGATTTGAAGTAAATTTAACAAGTGACATCAATAAGTGATCATAGCTGTTGTATCCACCTGGTCAGTCTGTCGTGGAAAAAGCAGGTGTTGCAGGTGTAGAAGCACAGTGGCTAGGAAAAACTCCCTAGAAAGGCCAAAACCTAGCCTGGTTCCTCTCTAGGTTTCTTCCTATGAGGGGATGCCAGTCCTCTTTTGGCTGTGCCGGGTGGAGATTATAACAGAACATGGCCAAGATGTTCAAATGTTCAGAAATAATAATCACAGTAGTTGTCGAGGGTGCAACAGGTCAGCATCTCAGGAGTAAATGTCAGTTGGCTTTTTATATCCGCTCATTGAGAGTATCTCTACCTCTCCTGCTGTCTCTAGAGAGTTGAAAACAGCAGGTCTGGGATAGGTAGCATGTCCGGTGAACAGGTCAGGGTTCCATAGCCTCAGGCAGAATAGTTGAAACTGGAGCAGCAGCACAGCCAGGTGGATTGAGGACAGCAAGGAGTCATCATGCCAAGTTTTCCTGAGGCATGGTCCTAGGCCTCAGGTCCTCCAAGAGAAAGAAAGAGAGAATTAGAGAGAGCATACTTAAATTCACACAGGACACCGGATAAGACAGGAGAAATGCTCCAGATATAACAGACTTCCCTAGCCCCCCGACACGAACTACTGCAGCATAAATACTGGAGGCTTAGACAGGAGGGGCACAACCTAAGGAGGGGCACAACCCAGATGGAAAGACCACATTAGTGACTCAACCCACTCAAGTGACGCAACCCTCCTAGGGACGGCATGGAAGAGCACCAGTAAGCCAGTGACTCAGCCCCTGTAATAGGGTTAGAGGCAGAGAATCCCAGAAAGCCCTGTCTCCAGTTGTTTGCTTAGAAATTCTAGGGACAATTAGGAGGCCTGCGTCTTGTGACCGTAAAGTATGTGTAGGTATGTACGGCAGGATCCAAATCAGAAAGATAGGTAGGAGCAAGCCCATGTAATGCTTTGTAGGTTAGCAGTAAAACCTTGAAATCAGCCCTTGCCTTAACACGAAGCCAGTGGAGGGAGGCTAGCACTGGAGTAATATGATAATCTTTTGGTTCTATTTAGCATTCTAGCAGCCGTATTTAGCACTAACTTAAGTTTATTTAGTGCTTTATCCGGGTAGCCGGAAAGTAGAGCATTGCAGTTGTCTAACCTAGAAGTGGCAAAAGTATGGATTCATTTTTCTGCATCATTTTTGGACGGAAAATTTCTGATTTTTGCAGGGTTACATAGATGGAAAAAAGCTGTCCTTGAAACAGTCTTGATATGTTCGTCAAAAGAGAGATCAGGGTCCAGAGTTAATGCCGAGGTCCTTCACAGTTTTATTTGAGACGACTGTACAACCACCAAGATTAATTGTCAGATTCAACAGAAGATCTCTTTTTTTCTTGGGACCTAGAACAAGCATCTCTGCTTTGTCCGAGTTTAAAAGTAGAAAGTTTGCAGCCATGCACTTCCTTATGTCTGAAACACGGCTTCCAGGGAGGGCAAATTTGGGGCTTCACCATGTTTCATCGAAATGTACAGCTGTGTGTCATCCGCATAGCAGTGAAAGTTAACATAATGTTTTCGAATGACATCCCCAAGAGGTAAAATATATAGTGAAAACAATAGAGGTCCTAAAACAGAACCTTGCAGAACACCGAAAGTATTGCGTCAGGTGCAGTTAGGCTACTTTTTTGTTGTTGCTTCAGGACAAAGTTGTGCAGTTAGCCTACTTTTCAGGACAATATCATATAAAATTTGATGTCAAATGATGGCCTTGATCAATGTTTATTCCAACATATCCACTGACATTCACAGGGTCATAAATTCTATGGGCCAAAGGAGCCTAATTGAGCAGTTAGGATCATACCCTCTGATAGTGAGGACAGTTAGCTTGAGGACAGTGACGGCGAGGAAGAATGGGCCCCAAGAATCAGGTTTGAGAGGCAGTGAAATACTAGTTTATGCCCAACTTGTATTATCTTATGAAATGAGTGCTTATTTCTACCAGGTTCACTTAATAAATGTTCTGAAAATATCTGATTTTCCTTGGTGTTTTAGTACCCTCATGGTACAGCATTATCAGAATGCCTATATCTTGGAAAAACCTAAATGTGTGGAGTAGAGAGTTAAAGATTTCATTTTATTTAGCATTATGTCTCTAACTTATTGGCCTAATTAATAAAGGTTAAATAAATGTAGGCCTACTGTATGTTTATGAAAAAAAAACAAAATCTGTAAATCGCTTAAAAACAAACCTACCCGAGTCTCAAGCTCAGAAAATAGTCTAACTTTGTCAGTCTTTTGTTGTTGACAGCAACTTTGACTGGAGTTGTGAAACCAAGCAGGCAGACAAATAGAGATGAGCCCAGTGATACATCACAGCTCTGCTGAGCGTAGCATACGCAAATTAGACACCTTGTTTGGTATTTAGATTAGCATTATGGCATTTTACAGTAGATCACACATAAGCTCTGTATGCACTCTGCATTCTTTTCCTATCATCGCTGAGATCAATCCTCGCTCCCCATCTCTTCCTGGAGCTTTGACTTTGGATATGGGACACAGGCTGGCGGGCTGTGTCTGATGTGCTGGTTTCACACGAGGCGGAGTGGGCTGGGGATTAAAAGGCAGATTGATCTGGGTGTCAGCCAGAGATAAGCGGACAGGGGCTCTCTGATTTATTGGGGAGACGGGAAGTTAATATCAGCCCACATGCTGCAGTGGCACACAAAAACAAGAAAATCTGGCAATACTAGGGGTTTAGAATGTATGACAATGTCAAAGCTCCAGTGTAATATTAAACGAGCAATTATTGCAGCGATTGAGAATCTCAATCTTTTACAATGTTGTGGGTGGTGGTGGGGGGGACAGATTTTCGGCTGTTTTGCATTGAATTAGTCTTTTGCATGTTGTTAAATATGGTGGTGAAATGGCACTCCTTGTGAGCAAGCCCTTTCTGTTTGCCTCATAATGCATTCCATGTATTATTGCCTTACTAAGCAATGTGTTGTGCAGCTAGGCTTTTTCTCTGCCCAAGGGGACTGCTCAATGTCATTAACGCTAACAGTTGCCACATGCCTGAAATGTATTGCTGCATCCGTTATTGACAATGAGATGATTCAGTGTAGTAATGATGGATTGGCCTAGGAGGAACAGCCAGGGCTGGGCTCTGTCTCCTGCAACCAAGTGTCGGTATACTGTGTCCTTTTAGTCACCACTGCAGTACTGGAGACACACTCATCTTAAACACTGTTTACATTACACATTGTAGGGTATTCATTTAAATCCCTTTATATTGCTGTTGGTTTTAAAAACCTGTGTTTAAGACAACAGTGACAACAGGTCTACATACTGTACCTTGCATTTGAACAAATATGACCACATACTCCATTGCCACAGTCTTGACCAATACATTACATGATATCTGCAGTATAATCAACAGGATCTGAAAATACATTGTGCTAGGCCTTTGTTCCCTCTCAGAAACCATTGCCTATTTGGATATCTAAATTAACATTCACAATAGTAGGAAGAGGCTGATGTGACATTTGCTATGAAAGCCTGAGTCTCATTCTACCATCAGCAGTTCTCAAGATAATGAGAGTATGAATAGAAACCTGGCAGCGGTGATCAGCTCCACTGTTCTATTTAGACCAGGCCTCATAGAGGGAAGTTCAGTCATATGGTTTAATTCTGTTTGGCCAGTTTGGTGTGACCTGTCTGCTGCCTTTCAGTTAGACCACCCAGTTGAAGGATACCTTATTCATTATTAGTGAAAATAGTGACAGAAGGAGTCAACTATTATTTCTGAGCACACTGTGTGTGACCACTGGAATCCTTAGCTTTGGCGGTTAAATCATGCTATTTTGAGACAATTGGAGAAGGAGAGAGGGGGTGTTATAGAGCAGAGGGGTGAGTGGCACCTCAAAATGTATGCCTGCTTTCACATCATTAAAAACCTTGGTGACCCTGAACACTATTTCACTCTCAGCGCTTGAGCTGCCATTGGTGGCGGGTGGGAGTCTGGAGAGGTGTCAGCTCCGACACGGACTGGTTTAATCAGCGCTGCTGCTCCCAGGCTAACGTCCATCAGACTCCCTTTGATGTGCTGTCAGATAGCTAGGCCCCGGCCGCCTACTTCAGTCAGCACCTACCGACGCTTCACATTTCATCCCTTACCTGGGAGTGGGTTTAATTGGGCCGATTCTGGGACAAATGCTCTAGCCGGAGGGGGACACAAGTTATGGAGACAGAAGGTAATGGAGAGTGTGTAGAGATAAATAGTCCTGCAGGCATCTATTTAGAATTCCTCATGTGAAGAACCCACTCCATAATAAACTGGTGGTCTTTTGACAGTCTTGAAGCACAGCAGTGTCTCTGCGTGTGGAGTCAGTAGAGCGGTTAATACTATGTATCATATGGGAGACTATTACTGGCTATACAGACGTAAGTAGTCATGCATCTGCCATACCGTTGAAAAAGCCTGTAGGAGAGGAATCTGTTTTTGTCCAATTTGCAGCCCTGGTGAGGTACATACCCCATGTGTCCATATTGTTACTGAACCTACAGACAGCTGCCGCCTTCTCCTATGGTTCTGATCTATCCAGTTGTTTCAAACTCAATGCTCAAGATTCCATGTGAAAGACTTCCCCATATGTTGTCTTTGTTTTTATAATCAAAATCCCTCAAAATCATCTGTATGAGTGCACAGTAGAGGGGTTTTAGCTCTAAGTACTATTGTGGATGATTGGTATTCACTTATAGTATTTACCGACAGGTATACATTACTTTTCCAGATCACAGTGACTAATCATTGAGTGAAATCTTGCAACAGTAAATGTTATTTTATGGTTATACTATATTGATTCGTACACATTGATCCAGCAAATGTTGTCGAAGCGTTTGCTTTTTGTTCTGAGTCATTTATTTTTGTGCTGCTCTTTTTTTCATGTTAGTAAAAAAAACTCCAGGGTTAACAGACAATGAGATTCTTATAATGAATTCTGCCATTTGGTCTTCAATGTCATCAAATCATTTGCATGGTTAAAGCATGCCAATCAAGCAATCAGGTTAAAATCTCTCACTCTCTCCCCCAATCCATCCATGGTGGTCCTGGTGTCCATGGAAGAGGTGTCTGGAGACATTCTGCTATAGGGGCCAGTGTGACTGAGATGCCCTCTAGTCAGCCTCTCATCCCCGGAAGGTAACAGAGAGGACGTCAGTCTTAACACTACCTCCCGCAACGCCATGGACACAGTCTCTTGTGTCTCATATAATATTGAATACAGAGAATGATGTAAAAATGAGATGAGTCTCTTATGCTTCTCTCCCTCTCGCGCGCACACACACACACTAGAATGAAATGTTGAGGAGGTCTGGCGTCTGTGCGGGACCATATGTCCATGGAGTCTCACATTCTCACAAATTGGCCTTATTTAAAAGGAAATGGGTTAGGTGGCTCAGACACCTTACCTTCCTTTGGATTACTCTCTCTTTTTCTTGAGCAGAAGGCTTTAAAATGGCTTCCATTAATGCATAATGTTCCCTCAATTAAAAAAATCCAAAGTGATCATGAATTTTTCATACTTGGAGCGTTTAAGCTAATTATGGCACAAATGAAGAACATTGTGGTGAAACTCCACAAAGGGGTCTGACATTGACGGCCAATGTCACTGTCACGAGGCCACTCTGCTGCGATGCTAATCACCACAGCTGTTTAATATTCCTGCCTGTGTATTCTCCTCTCTACTGTCCTCTATCAACGCTCTCTCTCCCTCCATCAGTTTCTCTCACCCACCCTATTTCTCACTCTCTCTCTCCCTCTCCCTCTCTCTCTGTGGATGGTGTTTATAATGGAAATTAACTAATTGTTGTAATATAATTTTAATGATTATATTATATAATGCAGTAAATATAGCTTGTTACTTGCTAAGCAATTTTGTCACATTTCAAGGGCAATCAATTTGTATAAGATCAAATCTGCCCGCCTCTGTCATGAGAGACAAAGGGAATATTGGGCTGCTCCCCCGACTAGATATTCATGACAACCCACTGACAGCCTCAACAATGACTCTAATGATAGACAACGTGTCAGCCATATGGAGGTCACTTACTGCCTGCCTGAATATCTGCTGAATTGATGATACATTGATGGGAAGTTGATATACACTACCGTTCAAAAGTTTGGGGTCACTTAAAATGTCCTTGTTTCGAAAGAAAATCACATTTTTTTGTCCTTTAAAATAACATGAAATTGATCAGAAATACAGTGTAGACAATGTTAATGTTGTAAATGACTATTATAGCTGGAAACGGCAGATTTTTTATTTAATATCTACATAGGCGTACAGAGGCCCATTATCAGTAACCATCACTCCTGTGTTCCGATAGCACGTTGTGTTAGCTAATCCAAGTTTATCATTTTAAAATTCTAATTGATCATTAGAAAACCCTTTTGCAATTATGTTAGCACAGCTCAAAACTGTTGTGCTGATTAAGAAGCAATAAAACTGGCCTTCTTTAGACTAGTTGAGTATCTGGAGCATCAGCATTTGTGGGTTCGGTTACAGGCTCAAAATGGCCAGAAACAAAGAACTTCTGAAACTCGTCAGTCTATTCTTGTTCTGAGAAATTAAGGCTATTCTATGGGGTTGAGGTCAGGTGATTGTGAAGGCCAGATCATCTGATGCAGCACTCCATCACTCTCCTTCTTGGTCAAATAGCCCTTTTACAGCCTGGAGGTGTGTTGGGTCATTGTCCTGTTGAAAAACAAATGATAGTCCCACTAAGCGCAAACCAGAACGCATGGAGTATTGCTGCAGAATGCTGTGGAAGCCGTGCTGGTTAAGTGCACCTTGAACTCTAAATAAATTGTTTATTATGGATAAACTTCTCCCCATCTTATCTACTGTTGTATCAATATCTTTTGACCATGACAGTTTACAATCTGGGGTTACTCCAAGCAGTTTAGTCATCTAAACTTCCTCAATTTCCACATGATTTATTACAAGATTTAGTTGAGGTTTAGGGTTTAGTAAATGATTTGTCCCAAATACAATGCTTTTAGTTTTAGAAATATTTAGGGCTAACTTATTCCTTGCCACCCACTCTGAAGGTAACTGCAGCTCTTTGTTGAGAGTTGCAGTCATTTCAGTCACTGTAGTAGCTGACGTGTATAGTATTGAGTCATCTGCATACATAGACACTGGCTTTACTCAAAGTTAGTGGCATGTCGTTAGTAAATCTGGAAAATGCAAGGGGCCTAAACAGCTACCCTGGGAAATTCCTGATTCTAACTGGATTATATTTGAGAGGCTTCCATTAAAGAACACCCTCTGTGTTCTGTTAGACAAGTAACTCTTTATCTACATTATAGCAGGGGGTGTAAAGCCATAACACATATGTTTTTCGGGCAGCAGACTATGTCAATGTCAAAAACTGCACTGAAGTCTAACAAGACAGCCCACAATCATTTTATCATCCATTTCTCTCAGCCAATCATCAGTCATTTGTGTAAGTGCAGTGCTTGTTGAGTGTCCTTCCCTATAAGCATGCTGAAATTTTGATATGTAGTGCCTTATACCGCTGTGCCACTCGGGAGCCCGACAGTAACTTTGACTGGAGTTGTAAAACCAGGCAGGCAGTCTAATAGAGATGAGCCGTGATAAACTCAGCAAAAAAGAAACGTCCTCTCACTATCAACTGCATTTATTTTCAGCAAATGTAACATGTGTAAACATGTGTAACCTTTCAGGTGATGTCGATATAGGACTCGTTTTACTGTGGATATAGATACTTTTGTACCTGTTTCCTCCAGCGTCTTCACAAGGTCCTTTGCTGTTGTTCTGGGATTGATTAGCACTTTTCACACCAAAGTACGTTCATCTCTAGGAGACAGAACGCGTCTCCTTCCTGAGTGGTATGACGGCTGATGTCCCATGGTGTTTATACTTTCATACTATTGTTTGTACAGACGAACGTGGTATCTTCAGGCGTTTGGAAATTGCTCCCAAGGATGAACCAGACTTGGAGTGGGTTCTTCACATGAGGAATTTAAAAAAAGAAATCTGAGGTCTTGGCTGATTTTATTTTGATTTTCCCATAATGTCAAGCAAAGAGGCACTGAGTTTGAAGGTAGACCTTGAAATACATACACAGGTACACTTCCAATCTACTCAAATTATGTCAATTAGCCTATCAGAAGCTTCTAAAGCCCTGACATAATTTTCTGGAATTTTCCAAGCTGTTTAAAGGCACAGTCAATTTAGTGTATGTGATCTTCTGACCCACTGGAATTGTGATACAGTGAATTATAAGTGGAATAATCTGTCTGTAAACACTTGTTGGAAGAATTACTTGTGTCATGCACAAAGTAGATGTCCTAACCGACTTGCAAAAACTATAGTTTGTTAACAAGAACTTTGTGGAGTGGTTGAAAAACGAGTTTTAATGACTCCAACCTAAGTGTATGTAAACTTCCGACTTCAACTGTAACAAGATTCAACAACTGAGACATAAACTGAACAAGTTCCACAGACGTGACTGACAGAAATGGAATAATGTGTCCCTGAACAAAGGGGGGTCAAAATCAAAAGTAACAGTCAGTATCTGGTGTGGCCACCAGCTGCATTAAGTACTGCAGTGCATCTCGTCCTCATGGATTGCACCAGATTTGCCAGTTCTTGTTGTGAGAGTTTACCCCACTCTTCCATCAAGGCACCTGCAAGTTCCCAGACATTTCTGGGGG
Source organism: Oncorhynchus keta (assembly GCF_023373465.1). Taxonomy (NCBI): domain Eukaryota; kingdom Metazoa; phylum Chordata; class Actinopteri; order Salmoniformes; family Salmonidae; genus Oncorhynchus; species Oncorhynchus keta. The sequence continues at coordinate 65,072,467 of NC_068421.1, read as the reverse complement.
GAATGGCCCTAGCTCTCACCCTCGGACCCAACAGGTCCCAGACGTGCTCAATGGGATTGAGATCCGGGCTCTTCGCTGGCCATGGCAGAACACTGACATTCCTGTCTTGCAGGAAATCACCCACAGAACGAGCAGTATGGCTGGTGGTATTGTCATACAGGAGGGTCATGTCAGGATGAGCCTGCAGGAAGGGTACCACATGAGGGAGGAGGATGTCTTCCCTGTAACGCACAGTGTTGAGTTTGCCTGTAATGAAAACAAACTCAGTCCGATGATGCTGTGACACACCGCCCCAGACCATGATGGACTCCGAATCGATCCCGCTCCAGAGTACAGGCTTCGGTGTAATGCTCATTCCTTCAACGATAAACGCGAATCTGACCATCACCCCTGTTGAGACAAAACCGTGACTCGTCAGTGAAGAGCACTTTCTGCCAGTCCTGTCTGGTCCAGCGACGACGGTGGGTTTGTGCCCATAGGTGACGTTGTTGCTGTTGATGTCTGGTGAGGACCTACCTTACATCAGGCCTGCAAGCCCTCAGTCCAGCCTCTCTCAACCTATTGCGGACAGTCTGAGCACTGATGGAGGGATTGTGTATTGGTGGTGTAACTCGGGCAATTGTTGTTGCCATCCTGTACATGTCCCGCAGGTGTGATGTTCGCATGTACCGATCCTGTGCAGGTGTTGTTAGACGTGGTCTGCCACTGCAAGGACGATCAGCAATTTATTGCCCTGGCCACATCTGCAGTCCTCATGCCTCCTTGCAGCATGCCTAAGGCACGTTCACGCAGATGAGCAGGGACGCTGGGCATCTTTCTTTTGGTGTTTTTCAGAGTCAGTAGAAAGGCCTCTTTAGTGTCCTAAGTTTTCATAACTTTGACCTTAATTGCCTACCGTCTGTAAGCTGTTAGTGTCTTAATGACCGTTCCACCAGTGCATGTTCATTAATTGTTTATGGTTCATTGAACAAGCATGGGAAACAGTGTTAAAACCCTTTACAATGAAGATCTGTGAAGTTATTTTGGATTTTTAAAAGGAACGTTTACATCACACATTTCTGGGAACTTTTATTTCAGCTCATGAAACATGGGACCAACACTTTACATTTTACATTTGCGTTTACATTTTTGTTCAGTGCAATAACTAAGGGGCTATAACATTGACACAAGACCCTGATAGGAGGACTTATGATACAAGAACAACAACTAACTTGAGTAAGGAAGTAATCTGTAAAGAAATCAAAGCAATCAACAAAGAGAAACTCCATAGCCCTAGTAGGCCCACAGACCATCAGTACTGTCCGCGTGTGTATATCAGAAGCCTATACACGAACAGAATCCCTGTGTCCTTTGAAAAGTTCTGTAGTGAGCTGTGATGCTTTATATTAATAGCATTACTACGTTTCGGGAAGCAATGCTGATTAAATATTCATTGACTTTGATTACAGTGAAATTAAGACTGAAGCCTCGTCTCAAATCCAGAGGAATAATGGCACTGTAAATAATGCATTGTTCCTAAATCGAGAACAGCAGATTTGACGCCCCTACCCTGATTGTTTAGCCATTTGTCTGAGGCAGTCATTCTCTGTGTACATATTTAGATATCACTGCAGTGGCACTCTGACAGCAAGATGGCTCTCACAGGCTGTCTTGACTTTGGAAAACTTAGTGGAGAGGTATGAGCACACTGGGCGAGGTTAGGCTGACTGATATTGTAATTGTACTGTAGTTTGGTTGTATGACCATGTCATCAATAATCAAGGGTCTTGCTTTCCATTTTGTGTCCTTTTTGCAATTTAAAAAAATTATATTTAGTTCTTCCAATGCACTTTGGTTACTGTATCAAATCAAAAAGTTTTGTGTGTGTGTGTGTGTGTGTGTGTGTGTGTGTGTGTGTGTGTGGGTGGGTGGGTGGAGTTCTCAACAGAACAGCCACGTTTAATGTCTACTTAACTTTCTGAGTCATATACATTGTCATCAGTTAGTGATTAGATGTATACCTTTTAAGTAAAGATTGGAAATGCATTCATATTTATATTCCTTGGCACATCAACTGTTTTCTCAGCTTAACACAAACTCATATGATGAGGAAGGGTTAGAGTAGAAAGGGAGAGTGAGGAAAAAACAATTTATTTCCTCTTTTTAAGTTTCAGCATCGGTCATTTAGCTGGCTTGTTTATTTAAATGTTAATGTGCCGCAAGTGAAACATGCATTGCAAATCGAGTTGAGAAGAAAGTGGACTTCAAATAAGAAGTGGCAAGCGCTTGCTTTTGAAAGAGCCTGCGTGAGTTTATCTTTGTCCTTTTCTCGGTTTTAAGAGGGCTACAAAGTTGGGAGTTTTGTGTGAAGATGACATCTCCCCTGTGACTGTGAATAATTAATGATAAATTATTCCATTCTCGACCATCACTACCGCCACCATCACCATCCACACCAATCCCTTTGTGCCAGATAAGTATTACAATTTCAGTCTTATCAGTCTTCTAAGACTTGAGATGTAGAAGTTGCTGTCAGTCGGCGAAAGCTGTGAAGTATCAGCCTTGTGACATTATGTTAAAATAAACCATAAACCTTGATTAACTGTGACCTGACACGCCACCACTCTCCTCTCAAATAAAGAGGCTGCTATTTTTTGGGGGGGAGGGGTGGGCAGACACAAGAAGAAAGTTACAGAAAAGGTTTTATGCATTCACGTTTTATTAGCCTCATGTATGGGATACGCATGGTATACATTGTCCAAAGAAATGCTTACTTGCAGGTTTCTTCTCTGCAATGCAACAACAATAAGAAATAATACAAGATGAGGATACGAACATAAAGTAAATGGCTCAGTAGAATATCATATATTTTTTAGCATACGTATAATACAGGAAGGAACAATTTATAGTCCAATATTTATACAGGAATTGGGGAGGGGGGATTGGTTGGCAGAGTCTGGGAGCAGCAGTTGTGTTGTGTGTGTAGCATGAATGTACAGTTGGAGTCATTAAAACTCGTTTTTCAACCACTCCACAAATTTCTTGTTAACAAACTATAGTTTTGGCAAGTCAGTGAGGACATCTACTTTGTGCATGACACAAGTAATTTTTCCAACAATTGTTTACAGACAGATTATTTCACTTATAATTCCTCGTATCACAATTCCAGTAGGTCAAAAGTTTACATACACTAAATTGACTGTGCCTTTAAACAGCTAGGAAAATTCCAGAAAATGATGCCATGGCTTTAGAAGCTTCTGATAGGCTAATTGACATCATTTGAGTCAATTGGCGGTTTACCTGTGTATGTATTTCAAGGCCTACCTCCAAACTCAGTGCCTCTTTGCTTGACATCATGGGAAAATCAAAATAAATCAGCCAAGACCTCAGAAAAAAATTGTAGACCTCCACAAGTCTGGTTCATCCTTGGGAGCATCTTCCAAATTCCTGAAGTTACCACATTCATCTGTACAAACAATAGTACGCAAGTATAAACACCATGGGACCAGGCAGCCGTAATACCGCTCAGGAAGGAGACGCGTTCTGTCTCCTAGAGATGAACGTACTTTGGTGCGAAAAGTGCAAATCAATCCCAGAACCACAGCAAAGGACCTTGTGAAGATGCTGGAGGAAACAAGTACAAAAGTATCTATATCCACAGTAAAACAAGTCCTATATCGACATACCCTGAAGGTTGCTCAGCAAGGAAGAAGCCACTCGTGACGAAGAATGTACTTTTTGGAGGAATGTCCTCTGGTCTGATGAAACAAAAATAGAACTGTTTGGACATAATGACCATCGTTATGTTTGGAGGAAAAAGGGGGAGGCTTGCAAGCTGAAGAACACCATCCCAACCGTGAAGCACGGGGGTGGCAGCATCATGTTGTGGGGGTGCTTTGCTGCAGGAGGGACACTGGTGCACTTCACAAAATAGATGGCATCATGAGGAAGGAAAATTATGTGGATATATTGAAGCAACATCTCAAGACATCAGTCAGGAAGTTAAAGCTTGGTCGCAAATGGGTCTTCCAAATGGACAATGACCCCAAGCATACTTCCACAGTTGTGGCAAATGGCTTAAGGACAACAAAGTCAAGGTATTGGAGTGGCCATCACAAAGCCCTGACCTCAATCCTATAGAACATTTGTGGGCAGAACTGAAAAAGTGTGTGCGAGCAAGGAGGCCTACAAACTTGACTCAGTTACACCAGCTCTGTCAGGAGGAATGGGCCAAAATTCACCCAACTTATTGTGGGAAGCTTGTGGAAGGCTACCCGAAACATTTGACCCAAGTTAAACAATTTAAAGGCAATACTACCAAATACTAATTGAGTGTATGTAAACTGCTGACCCACTGGGAGTGTGATGAAAGAAATAAAAGCTGAAGTAAATCATTCTCTCTACTATTATTCTGACATTTCACATTCTTAAAATAAAGTGGTGATCCTAACTGACCTAAGACAGGGCATTTTTACTAGGATTAAATGTCAGGAATTGTGAACATTTTTGTTTAAATGTATTTGGCTAAGGTGTATGTAAACTTCTGACTTCAACTGTATATGTGTGTGTGTGTGAGTAGGTGCATGTTTCCTAAGGTGTGGTGAATCAGAGCAGGTGGTCAGTCCAGTTCATGTGTTCAGCAGTCTGATGGCTTGTACATAGAAACTGTCTTTGAGTCTGTTGGTATTCAGTTTTGAAATGGCCTAATGTGCCAGTACTATATGAGTTATGATCCAAACGGTTGGTCCAAATGTGTATAAAGTAGTGTTTTTATAACCCCCCAGGTAGAGAGTAATAGGCTCAGGGGCCTCCCAGTGAGTGCACCCTGCAGCACAGCTCCCAACCCAGCCTGCAGTTGGGGAATGTCCTTCTGCCTGCTGGCTGCTCAGGACCTGACTGAGGCTAATGGATTGCTACACACCCTGCGACATCTCAGCACTTTCCCCCAGCTTAAGCACTGCTCACAAATTACCTTCACATAATGTTATTTGTCGCAGAGTGAAAAGTTTGAAGGAGGACAAGGGTGTATAAAAGGAAAGGTAGACTGGCCACTTGCCTCCTCACTGATAAATATTCCTCCGGGGAAGGAGAGGAGACAGGGAGGGAGAGGGCCGTTGTGCAATGGCTGAAGGAGTGGGTGCTAAAGGCCACAGGAGGGGAGGGTTATCAATCAGCTGCTGTGACAGCTGAGATGAGGGGTGAGGACGAAGGGAGGCCCTGTGGGAGTCTTCAAATCTGAGGAGACTGAGGCGGTTCTGTCCTGTTCAGCTCCTGTCTGACTGTGTGTACCTGAACAGGATGCTGAGGGCCCTCTTCACTCAGGTCTCACACCGCACTGCAGCAGAACATGTTATCACTGCTCAGCACCTGGCTGGGCCCAGTATCATTCTTCTGTCTCTCACACTCATTTTCGTCAAAGTCTTATTCAACTGAATTTGCTGTGGAATTCTCTATGATTATGAGATGTTTTCACTCAGTGAGCACCAGCACCATACCACCCTGTGTCCCACTGCTGGCTTGCCTTTGAAGCAAAGAAGGCTTTCTCCTGGTTGGTCCCTGGATGTGAGACCAGATGCTTCTGGAGGTTGTGTTGGAGGGCCAGTAGGAGGCACCCTTTCATCTGGTCTAAAATATATATCCCAATGTCCCAGGGCAGTGATTGGGGACATTGCTCTGTGTAGGGGGGGTGTTAAACAGGTGTCTTGACTCTCTGTGGTCACTAAAGGTCCCATGGCACTTATTGTACGAGTAGGGGTGTTAAGCCTCGTGTCCTGACTAAATTCCCAATCTGACCATCATGCTCACCTAATCATCCCCAGCTTACAATTGGTGCATTTGTCTCCTCTCCTCTGTAACTATGCCCCAGGTTGTTGCTGTGAATGTGTTCTCGGTCAACTTACCTGGTTAAATAAAGAAAGCACTGGGATTCTGAATAGGAGTGGACTTGTAAGTACCTTCTCTTAGTATTATTCACACAGACACCAAACTCAATGAAGCAGCTGCGTAGGTTAAAATCCAACTCATTCTGTTTCGGAGGGAATCTGTTTTTCCCTGGCTCATGCGATATTGGCCTTAAGTAGCTGTAAGGGTGGAGAGTGGAGGGCCTGACACTCAAAGAGTAAACTGACAAATGTTGTCCCTCCTCACTGTCACCGGCTGGTCCCCAGAGACTGCATTATAGGAGGTGACATTAAGTGCCCTCCCCTGCCAGGCCCATGTTAATTAGAGACCTCTAAAACTGTCAGATAACCCAGACCCATAGAAACAAACAACATCTTCGTGTCCATAGAGCCGGAGGCAGCAGATAGCTCGGCCCTCTCTACCGCCACTCCCAGATTGCACCATGTCTCAGAGCAAGGGACCAGAGCTCTGTAGAACACGGTTTATACCGTGTATAAATATTGTGCACATGTTGATTTTTGGGTCATATAGCTGACCATGATACATCAGGTCATATGTACTGTATGTAGAAGTTTTTACATTGGCTCATATTGTACTGTATGTACTCAACCAAGTGGCCATTTGTGCATTAGATCACACAATGTTTAAATGCAGGGGTCCGCATGAGTATACTGTACATGCTAAAAGAAAAGGACAAGCTGCACACTCTAGTACGGGGTAGGCAACTAGATTCAGATGACTTTTTGTCGGGGGGCCGGACCATAATTCGAAAACATTTTACACTGCAAATTGACGACATCTAAGCCAAAAAAGAGATGTAATTACATTGAGACACGATAACATATGCCTATTTTTATTTCAGGGGTAGATCAGCTTTCATATTGGAGATAGATTGTGGTTTCCATCAATGTAATTGTCTACATAATTTCTTATCCCCCATATAAGTTTTTGTAAATATATATATAATATATATATAAATATCTTTTTTATATACAGTTGAAGTCGGAATTTTACATACACTTAGGTTGGAGTCATTAAAACATGTTTTTCAACCACTCCACAAACTATAGTTTTGGCATGTCGTTTGGGACATCTACTTTGCACATGACACAAGTCATTTTTCCAACAATTGTTTACAGACAGATTATTTAACTTATAATTCATTGTATCACAATTCCAGTGTGTCAGATGTTTACATACACTAAGTTGACTGTGCCTTTAAACAGCTTGGAAAATTCCAGAAAATGATGTCATGGCTTTAGAAGCTTCTGATAGGCGAATTGACATCATTTGAGTCAATTGGAGGTGTACCTGTGGATCTATTTCAAGGCCTACCTTCAAACTCAGTGCCTCTTTGCTTGACATCATAAGAAAATCAAAAGAAATCAGCCAAGACCTCAGAAAACAAATTGTAGTCCTCCACAAGTCTGGTTCATCCTTGGGAGCAATTTCCAAACGCCACATTCATCTGTACAAACAATAGTATGCAATTATAAACACCATGGGTTCAACCAGCCATGGGTCCAACCAGGGTAGCCTAGTGGTTAGAGCGTTGGACTAGTAACCGGAAGCTTGCAAGTTCAAACCCCCAAGCTGACAAGGTAAATCTGTCGTTCTGCCCCTGAACAGGCAGTTAACCCACTGTTCCTAGGCTGTCATTGAAAATAAGAATTTGCTCTTAACTGACTTGCCTGGTTAAATAAAGGAAAAATTTAAAAATTAATTCCACTCAGGAAGGAGATGTGTTCTGTCTCCTAGATATGAGTTCTGTCTCCTAGATATGAACGTACTTTGGTGCGAAAAGTACAAATCAATCCCAAAACAAGGTGCTGGAGGAAACAGGTACAAAAGTATCTATATCCACAATAAAATGAGTCCTATATTGACATAACCTGAAAGACCCCTCAGCAAGGAAGAAGCCACTGCTCCAAAACCGCCATTAAAAAAGCTAGACTACGGTTTGCAACTGCACATGTGGACAAAGAATGTACTTTTTTGGAGGAATGTCCTCTGGTCTGATGAAACAAAAATAGAACTGTTTGGTCATAATGACCATCGTTATGTTTGGAGGAAAAAGGGGGATGCTTGCAAGCTGAAGAACACCATCTCAACCGTGAAGCACGGGGGTGGCAGCATCATCTTGTGGGGGTGCTTTGCTGCAGGAGGGACTAGTGCACTTCACAAAATAGATGGCATCATGAGGCAGGAAAATGATGTAGATATATTGAAGCAACATCACTAAGTTGACTCTAAACTTCTGACCCACTGGAATTGTGACACAGTGAATGTAAGTGAAATAATCTGTCTGTAAACAATTGTTGGAAAAATTACTTGTGTCATGCAAAACTATAGTTTGGAAACAATACATTTGTGGAGTGGTTGAAAAACAAGTTTTAATGACTCCAACGTACTTCAACTGTATGTCACTCCCTTTGGTTTCTTCCCCAAGTCGTCATTGTCCCTGTTTCATGTCGGTTTGTGTTTCTTTTGTTCATTTATTAATTAAATGTATTCACTCGCTTCCCGACTCTCAGCGTACATCGTTACATTCCTTTGTTAATATGAATTATTTTGACCTAAATTGTTTTTGTTTTATAGATGAGTACTGAATTGCATAGTCTCCAAAGGCACATTTGAAAGTGTCCCATACAATAAGGGGATCTGCTGTACCTACACTACCGTTCAAAAGTTTGGGGTCACATAGAAATGGCCTCGTTTTTGAAAGAAAAGCTAAACATTTTTTGGCCATTAAAATAACATCAAATTGATCAGAAATAGTGCAGACATTGAATGTTATAAATGGCTATTGTAGCTGGAAACGGCAGATTTTTTTTTTTGGGGGGGGGGGGTTTGTTGAATTTCACCTCCCTTTCTCCTCAATTTTGTGGTGTCCAATTGTTAGTAGTTACTATCTTGTATCATCGCTACAACTCCTGTACGGGCTGGGGAGAGACGAAGGTCGAAAGCCATGCTTCCTCCGAAACACAACCCAACCAAGCTGCACTGCTTCTTAACACAGCGTGCATCCAACCCGGAAGCCAGTCGCACCAATGTGTCGGAGGAAACACCGTGCACCTGGCGACCTGGTTAAAGTGCACTGCACCTGGCCCGCCACAGGAGTCGCTAGTGCACGGTGAGACAAGGTTATCCCTACCGGCTAAACCCTCCCTAACCCGGACTACGCTAGGCCAATTGTGCGTCGCCCCACGGACCTCCCGGATGCGACAGAGCCTGGGCGCGAACCCAGAGTCTCTAGTGGCACAGCTCTTCATTTAATTTTTGATTGATTTGATTTGATTTTTGATTGAATTGATTATTAGAAAACCAGTTTGCCCTAGACCACTGCGCCACCCGTGAGGCCGGAAACGGCTGATTTTTAATGGAATATCTACATACGCATACAGTGGACAATTCTCAGCAACCATCACTCCTGTGTTCCAATGACACGTTGTGTTAGCTAATCCAAGTTTAGAATTTTAAAAGTCTAATTGATTATTAGAAAACCAGTTTGCAATTGTTAGCACTGTAGAATAGCCTTCATTTCCCGTGGAAATTCTGTAAGAGTTATATACAGTATATGCCAATCATTTGATAGTCCGACCGCATTCTGTACCCTATCAACACTTTATAAACTTTTGGTGCAAGTGAGAATGACATAAGAAAGTCAAGACGACTAGCTTGATTGAGCCTTTTTTTTTTTGTGCGAATACTTGATTTAAAAAAAAAACGTTATTCCTGGTGTTTCTACATTTTATTTTTTTATTTTTACCAAAAACAAAAATTCTCCCCCAAAAATAAAATTAAAAAACATTTGGAGGGTCCAAACAATTCTCCCGTGGGCTGGTTTTGGGCTGGTTTTGGGCTGGTTTTGGGCTGGTTTTGGCTCGCCCACGGGATAATGTTTTGGACCCTCCCACTCTCGTGGCTCCGATGCAATCATTTATTAACCAACATTTAGCCAGCAAACTGTCCTAATCAGGGTTTCATGACTAAAATAAATTAAATGGGCTCATGAGTTCATCCTTTTCTTGCTTCGGACAGGGTTCTGGAACTTGCCAGGAGGTTCTGACGACAGCAGGGCCAGGCTGGGAGGTAGGGACGACAGGCAGGCACGCATAGAGGATGGAAGTGTGTCTGGCATTGGGGGCCAGAGTAGATGGAGGTGATGATGGCTCCAGTCAGAGCTGCTCAGCATGAGCTGAGGGCCGGCAGAGAGAAAGAGGGAGAAAGAGAGAGAGTAGAAAGAGAAGGAGAGAGAGTGCCAGTGCTCCCCGGTGCAGTTGGGCAGCATGACTGTGACTTCCTGCTGGCCGCCTGTCTGCCTGTCTGTCTGGGAGCTGCCGCGGCGACCCAGCTGCTGTCAGCTCGCCTCTGTGTTCCCAAGAGTGGGACAGGCACGCTGGCTGTCAACTCCACACTCGTCTCTCCTCACCAGTCTCCTCCATACTCCTCTCTACTCCTCTCCTCTGCTCCTCTCTTCTCTCCCTCTCCCATTGTTAACACAGCACCACAGCCTCCTAACGTATCACACTTCCCTGTGTGGATGACAAAATAAAAGATGGATGTATGAGGGGAATATTTCCATCGTGGACAGTTATTTACACTTTGTACTCTGGTATCATCTGAAATCAGATCTGGTTCGAATGACCCTCTGGCCCCAGTCTGTGCTTCAAGGTAGCCACCACAGGCACGTTTGAGTCTGACTGTGGTGGTGCGCTCCTGTGATGACAATAAGGGGGAACAGTGTTGAAGCCAAGCTGAGAGAGTTTGACTGTGCGTGTGGCTAGTGAAAACTCATCCCGACAGCTAGCCAGCAGCCGTGTACCTGCACACAGCAAGGTGTTGGCCAAGCGGTGAGGCGTGAGGCTTTTACTGGAGAATAACACGAGCTGAGAGGGCCTTGTCACCCATTGAGGATTCCCTGCTCCTGCTGCTGTGTGACAACAAAAATAGAGGAAGAGGCAATTGGATTTGACACATTCTTTCTTTTTTAACTTGTGGGTGGTTTGCAGTGCCAGGACTTCATTTGTCAGACTTAAGGAAATAGTGTTAAACTGTGACGGTGTCACACTTAAAGAGCTATCTGTTCCACTGCCTCTGGATGCCTTTTGTTGAGGTCATAATTAATGAGAAGTGTAAAGAGCTGGTAGCTATGGTTTCCAGATAGCTGTTTGCCATGTGTCAAGGCTCCGTCGGGGAGAGGGGTTGTGTTTGTGTGGGTGTTTGTTGGCATGAGTGCATACAGTGATTATATACTTACTGTTCAGTATGATTGCCAACAGTGAATCACATCTTTTTCGGTTAGCGAGCATCCATATAAACAAGATAGGCCTATTCATGTTGAATATATTAAGATCATGTATTATGTGCTGCTGTCATTATTACTTACCAATGGCATGCTGATGAAGAGGAATTGTTCTTCAATCGTCTGTATTGATGACATTTTCTATGATATCTGTAAATTATATGTGTTTCCTGTTCTATAGTATGAAAGTGAGAAAATGAAGTGAGTTGAAGTGACATGGTCCCGAGCTAGTATCCCAGCTGGAGTTCCTTTCCAGCCCATATGTTTCTGCCGGGACAGTCATGGTGTTTGGCTGGGTAGGGATGTAGGGCTGGTAGCTGGTGACACTCTCGTCACCGGCTGTGTGACGGCAGAGATCGCAGCCATTCTAGTGTGGAACCCCAGAGCACATCTGAGACTAGTGTTTGTCTGTCTGTCTGTCAGGGAAGGAGCAGTATGGTCCCACCAGGGGACATGGGGGTGTCAGGGGGCTTTGGGCCTCATCCCCACACCCCTCCATCTGACAGCAAAGGTCAGGGGATTCTCCTGCCTATCTCTCTCTGCTCCTGACAGGCCTTCCTGTGGGACCAGGCCGGGCCCCTGCTCCGGGCCCCTGCTCCGGGCTCCTGCACGCCGCGTACAATTAATATTTCATCACTGTTTTCCCTTCTCTTTTAATCCACCCACAGAGCTCCTGATAGGGGCACTTCTGATGAGAACACCTTTTCACACCCCTGATCTTCACCAAACCTGCAGAAAGTTAGGGGGTCAAACATACAGCCCGTGGGTGGCTTGAGTAAAAAAACATAACTCGTTATACTTTAAAATGACAAAATTCTAATATAAACTGTATAGAGATTATAATGAACCTGCATTTATACAGTTTCTTGGCTGTGTTCAGTTCGCTAATAGTCACCGGAATGAAAGCTAGACAGTCTGGGACGATCAAAAATTCAAAAACAATGTATAGAGGACTATATTTTGTAAATTTTGACGGCGAGGAAATATAACACATTTTCAGTGCGTACCTCGTTGAAGACTGAATGCGGCCACCGGGGCAAAATGTGTTTAACACCCCTGGGCTAAAGGATTTGGAGAGTATTACTGCATCACTTTGCGTATAGAATTGATAAAGATTCTACTATTCTCTTGAGAATTGCAAATCACTGAAGACAGAGCATGGTGTGTTTTTTGCTTCTGACTGGGAGGTTCATTTTCCTGGTTTAGAGTGTTTGTTGGAGTGATGTGGAATGTTAGTCAGAGCTATTGAGAGCCTAAATGCAGAAGAGACTTGTGCTGTGCATAGGGCATGTCCGTCAGCGGAGTGATCATATCAAACAGAGATATTTGATCCATTAATAATACATTAGCCTATCTGATGCTCCTGCTATGCAATAATCACCCATTCATCTCCCACCCTGCAGACCTGACAGACAGTCAGATAGGGGGAAATTCAAATGAGGGGGGAAGGTGGCACTAATGCCATTCTGGAAACACATACAGGGGGGAGGAGTGACAAACACATATCACCTACAGCTTATTATAGAGACAGATGTTCTATAAAGGCCTCTATGGAACAGTCTGTACTGCTGAACGTTAACAACATGGCATTATTTCATCCACTAAACCCAGCATAATTCTGTTGTTCCAAGTTTAAAAAATTAAGAAATAACAACATCCATCCTTGGGGCACCGTGACTCACAACGGCATAATGGCAGTGTAACAGTTCCACTTTGGCAAGCACACAGCCCCAACTAGGCCTGAGAAATATATGACCTTTGTGCCTGACTTGTTCGAGTAATGTGATTTCTGCTCTGAGAATAGCCACAATAAAGTGTGACTTGGGGGACATGGTTGGTTGGGAGCGGCAGCGCCGGCCTATGCATTTGTCTGAATCATTGCCCCCAGCCCGGGTCCTGACTGCCGTGCTCTCTGCCACAGCGTGATGGAGGAGCACTGGGGCCCTGTGTCACACCCTGAGCACTAAAGCACTCGCTCTGCCTCCGGTGAGCCTACATGGCTTTACACTTTGCCTGCAGGGAAGCACGCACCATTCATCCACACAGCATACACACACACTGAATTGGCCTCTAGTTTGCCTACGGACCCCTTTACTTATTCCACATTTTGTTACGTTACAGCCTTATTCTAAAATGTATTAAATTGTTTTTTTCCCTCATCAATCTACACACAATACCCCATAATGACAAAGCAAAAACAGTTTTGATTTTTTAAACTAATTTATAAAAAAAATTAAATATCACATTTACATACAGTATCAGTCAAAGGTTTGTACACACCTACTCATTCCAAGATTTTTCTTTATTTTTTACTATTTTCTACATTATATAATAATAGTGAAGACATCACGACTATGAAATAACACATGTGGAATCATGTAGTAACCAAAAAAAGTGTTAAACACATTATTTATTCAAAGTAGAGACCCCCTGCAGTCGCAATTTCCAACAAGCGGTATGATGAAACTGGCTCTCATGAGGACCGCCACAGGAAAGGAAGACCCAGAGTTACCTCTGCTGCACAGGATAAGTTCATTAGAGTTACCAGCCTCAGAAATTGCAGCCCAAATAAATGCTTCACAAAGTTAAAGTAACAAACACATCTCAACATCAACTGTTCAGAGGAGACTGTGAATCAGACCTTCATGGTCGAATTACTGCAAAGAAACCACTACTAAATGACACCAATAAGAAGAAGAGACTTGCTTGGGACAAGAGACACGAGCAATGGACATTAGACTGGTGGAAATCTGTCCTTTGGTCTGATGAGTCCAAATTTGAGATTTTTGGTTCCAACCGCTGTGTCTTTGTGAGATGCAGAGTACATGAACGGATGATCTATGTGTGGTTCCCACCGTGAAGCAATTAAAGAGGCGGTGTGATGGTGCTTTGCTGGTGACTGTCAGTGATTTATTTAGAATTCAAGGCACACTTAACCAGCATGGCTACCACAGCATTCTGCAGTGATACACCATGCCATCTGGTTTGTGTTTATCATTTGTTTTTCAACAGGACGATGACCCAACACACTTCCAGGCTGTGTAAGGGCTATTTGACAAAGAGGGAGAGTGATGGAGTGTTGCATCAGATGACCTGGCCTCCACAATCACCTGACCTCAACCCCATTGAGATGGTTTGGGATGAGTTGGACTGCAGAGTGAAGGAAAAGCATGGCTACCACAGTTCTGCAGTGATACGCCATCCCGTCTGGTTTGTGCTTAGTGGGACTATCATTTGTTTTCAACAGGACAATGACCCAACACACCTCCAGGCTGTGTAAGGGCTATTTGACAAAGAAGGAGAGTGATGGAGTGTTGCATCAGATGACCTGGCCTCCACAATCACCCGACCTCAACCCAATTGAGATGGTTTGGGATGAGTTGGACCGCAGAGTGAAGCAGCCAACAAGTGCTCAGCATATGTGGGAACTCCTTCAAGACTGTTGGAAAGGCGTTCCAGTTAAAGCTGGTTGAGAGAATGCCAAGCGTGTGCAAAGCTGTCATCAAGGCAAAGGGTGGCTATGAAAAATATAAAATATATTTTGATTTGTTTAACACTTTTTTGGTTACTACATGATTCCATATGTGTTATTTCATAGTTTTGATGTCTTAACTACAATGTAGAAAATAGTAAAAATAAAGAAAAGCCTTGAATGAGTAGGTGTGTCCAAACTTTTGCTGGTACTGTAAGTATACAGACGCTTTACTCAGTTCTTTGTTGGAAGCACTTTTGGCAATGATTACAGCATCGGTTGTTCTTGGATATGAAGCTACAAGCTTGACACACCTGTATTTGGGGAGTTCCTCACATTCTTCTCTGCAGATCCTCTCAAGCTCTGTCAGATTGGATGGGGTGTGTTGCTCACAGCTATTCACACGTCTCTCCAGAGATGTTCGATCGGGTTCAAGTCCAGGCTCTGGCTGGGCTACTCAAGGACATTCAGAGACATTCGACGCTCTTGCGTTGTCTTGGCTGTGTGCTTCGTTGTCCTGTTGGAAGGTGAAACTTCGCCCCCAGTCTGAGGCCCTGAGCTCTCTGGAGCACGTTTTCATCAAGGATGTCTCTGTACTTTGCTCCGTTCATCTTTGCCTTGATCGTGATTAGTCTCCCAGTCCCTGCCTCTGAAAAACATCCCGGCAGCATGAGGCTGCCACCACCATGCTTCACCATAGGGATGGTGCCCGGTTTCCTCCAAACGTGACGCTTGACATTCAGGCTAAATAGTTCAATTTTGGTTTAATCAGACCAGAGAATCTTGTTTCTCATGGTCTGAGAGTCTTTAGGTACCTTTTGGCAAACTCCAAGTGGGCTGTCATGTACCTTTTACTGAGGAGTGGCTTCCACTCATTTTTTTGGTAGCATTCCCCAGATATGTGCCTCGACACATTCCTGTCTCAGAGCTCTATGGGCAATTCCTTCGACCTCATGGTTTGGTTTTTGCTCTGACATTCACTGGCAACTGTGGGACCTTGTATGGACAGGTGTGTGCCTTTCCAAATCATGTCCAACCAGTTGAATTTACCACAGGTGGAGTTCAATCAAATTGTGCAAATAATCTCAAGGATGATCAATGGAAACAGGATGCACCTGAGCTCAATTTCAAGTCTCATAGCAAAGGGTCAGAACACTTATGTAAATAAGGTATTCCTGCATTTTATATTTAACAAATTTGCTAACATTTCTAAAAACCTGTTTTTGCTTTGTCATTTTGGGATATTGTGTGTAGAATGATGAGGATTATTTCATTCTTAAATCCATTTTAGAATAAGGCTGTAACCTAACAATATGTGGGAAAAGTCAAGGGTTCTGAATACTTTCCGAAGGCACTGTATGTAATGTTATAGCAGAGACAAGGCCCATGTGTGTCCTGTCTTAGAGAAGATTACATGGGCTGATAGACAGACAGATTGTTAAGTGTTCAAGGTAATTGTGAAGGTACTGACTGTGATACGGACTGTGAGCAGAAAGACTGGTGACCCAGGATGTTCTCTCTGCATGCACAAATGAGCCTCAGTACGCCCCGTAGCGAGCCCCCTTCTGAGCCACACCCCAGGACTAGTCTGTAATGAGTACTATAACCAGCAGACGATACCAAGGCCAGCTCGGCTTGAGTGTCACGAGCAGCACTTCATGCAAATCTCTCTCTCCTGTGAATGAGCCTTTCTTCCTTTCTTCCCATTAGAGAGAATGGGCTGGAACAACACATTCTACCAGAGGACACATAATCATTCATGCCTAACCCTGTGTGTGTGTGTGTGTGTGTGTGTGTGTGTGTGTGTGTGTGTGTGTGTGTGTGTGTGTGTGTGTGTGTGTGTGTGTGTGTGTGTGTGTGTGTGTGTGTGTGTGTGTGTGTGTGTGTGTGTGTGTGTGTGTGTGTGTGTGTGCGTGTGTGCGTGTGTGCGTGTGCGTGTGTGTGTGTTGAGCACTTCCACTATTACTGTACAATGGCATGGAGGGACAGCGCAGGCAATTCCGTGATTCAGGGCCTTTCAGTTGGAGACACTATAAAACACCATCAGCCTTGTAGCTTATTCTGTGCCCTCCAGTATGTGTACATTGTCTTGTGTTTTCTGTGAAAAGAAAGGTGGGGAGCTGGGAGACAGTTTCCTCGAGTGGCTTCTCTCTCTCTGTTTTCCCTGTTTTCTTCTCTCAGTCATCTACATAAAAAAGGGAGTGATTATCAGTTAAGGGAGCTGGCAGTCGTGGATTTTTAAAAGCTGCCTTCAAGACAGGACTATATTCCACAGATAACTGGTTTCTCAGAAGCCCTGTTTGTTCTTGAGGTTTGCCCCCACTACAAACATTTTCTTGATCAAAGTGCCTGCCACTTCAAACATAGGCCCCCATTCCTCCATATAGGTCTGCCTGCTCATCGCCATGGCAACTCCATAATCCTCCAACCTCTATGGAGCAGGTAGCCAGGAGTGTGAAGGAAGTGACAAAGGCCTCATTTAAATTAGCTCAACCCTTTTTCCATCTTATTTAATTGATTTCAAAGGTGAGCTGTGTGGCATTACTGAGGTGCAGCATTAGACTATTGATATAGTGAGTAGCCCACACACACACACACACACACACACACACACACACACACACACACACACACACACACACACACACACACACACACACACACACACACACACACACACACACACACACACACACACACACACACACACACACACACACACACACACCCTAATCGTTCCGTTTGTGTATTCATTGGGAAAATCCAAATGAGGTCGAGCCAATTAAATCAAAAGATAGCAGCTTTCCTTAGGGTTCAAATCATTCCCTCAACAGAATCCCAACTGAGCAGCCAGCTCATTCCTCTTTAAACTAACATGTGGAGTTATTTATCAAGTAAATTTGTTTCAAAGGCAAGTAGAGATATAATCTCACACTTTTGATGTTCATTTTATCAGTGGGTTATAGTAACAGCGGGTATTAAGGTGTGTATTAACGTATTTTATGTAAAGTTACAAAGGAATTAGAATGAGAGATAGGACTTAATCATTCCACTGGAGTGAAAAGCTGTTGTCAAAGTTAACACAAAGACCAAACTTTACCTCATCTTTGAGGGATTCTCAGATACTTTTGTATACTTTTTTAGCCAGTAGTTCGGAAATTATAAGTAGCTAACTAAATATTACTTGAGAAGTTGTACTGACTCTAAATCTCTATATGTCCCTAACTATGGTTACGATGCATGTCCCTGTAAATTGCGTACTACGTCACGTGCAGATATGTGCACCACGTCATTTCTTTCTCTCTCACTCTGCATGATTTGTATGCATGACGTGCCTCTTGCTAGCTGTCACTGAAATGCTGAGGGGCAGAAACTCATTGATTGAACTCAAATTGCTCGGGGGCTGGCCCACATGGGAGGAAATGTAGGGAAAATGGCACGGCACAGGTTCGCGAAAAGCAATCGCTTTCAAACTAGATATTTCGTGGCTAATTGAAGTAAGACAGTAATTCTGCTCATAGATTATGCATGTATGAACTACACACTGACATATCCAGCCCAAAGCGGGAGGTTTAAAAAATAGTCGCCAAAGTTACGGAGCATCTCTTTAATATGTTGTCAGTGACAGGGCTCTAAGTGAGCTGTATCTTCATGCTGCATGCATTCATCATCATTAGGGATTGGCTACCCAAGGTTTTTTATATTTATTTCACCCAGCCTATCAGGATTCCCCAGAATTAACGGACATTTCATTAATCTCTATCACAGTCTGGCTAACTACATCCTCCATGATTGCTGTTGCAATAAAGCCTACAGGGCATTATTACATTTCACAGCATCATTGTAAAGGAAATGGCAAATGCATTCAAGTAAAAGGGCACAGAGGATGTGTCTCTTTAAAAGACAAACCCCAATGAAATTAGAAGTGCTCAGTTGGACATACCCAGCACAAACCACGTCTCTGCCCTTTTACTTCTGTGTTTGATACATTCTTCAAATGTCTACTCCACAGGGAGCAGCAAAGCACCCTTTAGCTTCTAAAAAGCACACAGAATTCCACACCCCTTTAATATGTGCTAATGATTATGATCATTTTAGAGTCTCATCTTTTCCCAAGTCTGGAGATTAATTTAAGATAACTGTGCAGTATTTTCTCCTGAAACGTTAGCTAACTAAATAGTACTTGTGTAGTTGTACTGACTCTAAGTCCCTAACTATGGTTATGATGCAGGACTGTAGAACTGATTGGTTGTTTTGTGCTGATCCTCTGTTGCAGAATGTGAGTGAAACAGTAAGTGGATGTTAATGACAGAAATGTGGCTGTGTTTTTAAATAGCAGCAGCCTATTAGTGTGTTATTAACAGGGTAATGGCCTGTTACTAAACTGCAGTGTGACATTGCTGCTCAGGCTGCCTGGGAAGCTACATGCTGCCCTCTCGCTCCCCCTCCTGCTCCCCCTCCTGCAGCAGAGATGGAGAGACAGGAGGTGGGGGAGAGGAACTCCAAACACATGGACAGAGACAGAGAACAGAGAGGAAGAGAAGGAATAACGCCCAGAGCTTTGATCTCTGGCAAAATGATCTTCAAAGAGAACCATTGATACCCAATTTGAACCCACATACAAGTCTTGAACATTCAATGTTTGAACAGATACATGTCCCCAATAGAGATACACTCTATGCCATGGCAAAATGTTTAAAGTAAATTGAGTTAGATGTGTTGAAAGCATCTGCTTCATCCGTGAATGATCCAGTTGTCTCATTCAAATAACAAAACTTTATTGAATGCTCTGTGTGAATGCACATCCACTACTCAAAGCTTTTTTTTCAAAGCTCTTATTGTAGTCTGACATTTTTGATGTGCCCGTGTTGAACCTGAGCCTTCTGTTCAAGAGGTCCCACTTCACTGATTAGTGTGGGAGAAAGACAAAACCACTGTTCCTCTTCTCACACTGCTTAATCAATATTCCTCAGACAGACAAGCGGGGCGTGGCAGTGGAAAACGCAAGGCTCACAAGAAAATAGTTTGCCATCCACAATTGAAGCCCCGGGCCAAAAGCAAGGGGTTGTGTGTCGATATATTTTTTGAGAGTATGAGATAGAGATTGACAGTGAGAGAGAGCAAGGCTGTAAATTGAGTGTCAGTGATCTCACTCAACTTCTACGCAGTGGGAGATAAGATGAGAGAAATTAAACCTCAGAGCTGTAACAGAGTAACAAAGCGGGATGGGGTTCAGTGTCTGGACTTTGTTGCTCTCAGAAATCATTTATAACTCCGGGGAGAGGAACTAATAATATATTTTAAAACGGCAAGCCTTTCTCTTTCCACTCTGTTTATAGTCCAAGGTTCAGAGGGGTTTGCTTCATGTGCTGCCAGAAATAACCTCTGATCTCGCGTGAACAACAACTCTATATTAGGGCCTCATTGGCCTTTAGAGAACAATAATGAGATCCCTCATTTTAAGTTGAGATTCAGACAAACCGGCTAGGTTCAAGTATAGCGCAGACGCAGCAAATGTTGTCTGTCTCTGGATCAGATCACTGTGAATAGAGAACACTAGCAGTGTAAAGCTGCGGTGTTGTTGGAGCACATGCACCAGGTGAGTTAATGTATTAGGAGTCCCCTCCATGTTTCTCACATTGACTGCTCTGTGGTCTCCCTCAGGTGTGTTCCACCTGTTTGGCCCCGAGCCCCTGTTTGGCCCTGATCCCCAATGGCTCATGGGAGGTTGCCTTGTGTGTGCACCGGCTTGTGGCTTCAGGCCAGTTGCCACGGCAGCAATGTGTTTCTCCATTCCCCCCACCCCTTAACCACACAACCATGCAAGGATAGGGCAGCGCAGTGGGGTGTATTTCCCTGGGGAATCATTTCTTCCTCTTCTTTCTTGTTATTTGTAACTTGTCCTTTCAAGCAAGACAGCCCTAAAGTTCAGTGGCGCATTCTTCAAGAAAGGCTATTACTGCTTCCTTCTGATTCTGTATCATGCAGTGCACAGACCAGTCATCCCTCTTTTTTATCTGCCTTTCTTCCTGTCACATTTTTGAAGCAAAGAGGAGAAGTCAGAGTTTGAGGAAAGGACTATGACCAATGCCTTTAAATGGAAAGCGGGCTTCTCCTCTGAGTTTGCACAAGTCATCTAATACAGTGAAAGTGCTTTGCGCTTGACAGAGCTGTCTCTCTCTCTTTATGTTTTTGTCCCTTTATGGTAAGAGTGTGCTTACTTAAATATATTTTCTTCCATTGGCAAAGACATTCAAAAGGGGTGATGATATTAACAGTCATTTTGATCCAGATGTGCCAATTGTCCAAACAGATCATCAAGGTAGATGGATTATTTTAAATATGTTATTGGACAATAAACAGATATGGCTTATTAACCTATACGGTCCGAATAATGATGATCCAAGCTTCTTTGAAAATATATGTAAGAATTTATCAACTCTACAAGCAACACTAGACTCTATTATTATGGTGGGGGATTTTAATATGGTTTTAAATACCTCTATGGACCATAAAGGAAATCACACTACAAACTATCACCCTCAGGCACTTAAGGAAATCATGAATGTCATGGATATATTGGAATTAGTGGATATATGGAGGCTTAAATACCCTGACCTAGTGAGATATACATGGCGGAGGCTTAATCAAGCTAGTCACCTTAACTACTTTCTTATACCATTCTCTCTGGCACCAAAAGTTTAAAAAGTGTTGATAGGGGACAGGATGCAGTCGGATCATCACATAATTGGCATATATATTACTCTTGCAAAATTTCCACGTGGGCGAGGATATTGGAAATGTAATCAAAGCCTACTGGATGATAACTTGTTAGGACAGAATAATTTATAATGGACTTTTCCCGACATAACATAGGTACAGCACATCCCCTTATTGTATGGGACACTTTTAAATGTGCCTTTGGAGGCCATGTGTAACGATGTGCGCTGAGAGTCAGGAAACAAGTTCAGGGAGTGAGTGTTTTAATAAATAAAAATAACATAATACAAAACAAAAAACACTAGCATAATACAAAACAAAAAACACTAGCAATACAAAACAAAAACACTAACATAAAACAAAACAAAAAACACTAACATAATACAAAACAAAAAACACTAACAATACAAAACAAAAAACACTAACATAAAACAAAACAAAAAAAACTAACAATACAAAACAAAAAACACTAACATAATACAAAACAAAAAACACTAACAATGCAAAACAAAAAGCACTAACATAATAATAAAAAAAAAATAAAAATAACATAAAACAAAACAAAAAACACTAACATAATACAAAACAAAAAACACTAACAATACAAAACAAAAAACACTAGCATAATACAAAACAAAAAACACTAACAATGCAAAACAAAAAGCACTAACATAATAATAAAAAAATAAAAATAACATAAAACAAAACAAAAAACACTAACATAATACAAAACAAAAAACACTAACATAATACAAAACAAAAAACACTAACATAAAACAAAACAAAAAACACTAACATAAAACAAAACAAAAAACACTAACAATACAAAACAAAAAACACTAACAATACAAAACAAAAAACACTAACATAATACAAAACAAAAAACACTAACAATGCAAAACAAAAAAAAACAAACATAAAACACTAACATAATAATAAAAAACAATAAAATAATCATAAAACAAAACAAAAAACACTAACATAATACAAAACAAAAAACACTAACAATAAACAAAACAAAAAAAACACTAACATAATACAAAACAAAAAAACACTAACAATACAAAACAAAAACACTAACATAATAAAAAAAATAATACAAAACAAAACACTAACAATAAAAACAAAAAACACTAACATAATAATAAAACAAAAAAAATATCACTAACATAATACAAAACAAAAAACACTAACATAAAACAAAACAAAAAACACTAACAATACAAAACAAAAAACACTAACATAAAACAAAACAAAAAACACTAACAATACAAAACAAAAAACACTAACATAAAAAAACAAAACAAAAAACACTAACAATACAAAACAAAAAACACTAACAATACAAAACAAAAAACATTAGCATAATACAAAACAAAAAACACTAGCATAATACAAAACAAAAAACACTAACATAAAACAAAACAAAAAACACTAACATAAAAAAACAAAAAACACTAAAAACAAAAAAAAACACTAACATAAAACAAAACAAAAAACACTAACATAAAAAAACACTAGCATAATACAAAACAAAAAACACTAGCATAATACAAAACAAAAAACACTAGCATAATACAAAACAAAAAGCACTAACATAAAACAAAACAAAAAACACTAACATAATAATAAAAAAATAAAAATAACATAATACAAAACAAAAAACACTAACATAAAACAAAACAAAAAACACTAACATAATACAAAACAAAAAACACTAACAATACAAAACAAAAAACACTAACATAAAACAAAACAAAAAACACTAACATAATACAAAACAAAAAACATTAGCATAATACAAAACAAAAAACACCAACAATGCAAAACAAAAAGCACTAACATAAAACAAAACAAAAAACACTAACAATACAAAACAAAAAACAAAAACATAAAACAAAACAAAAAACACTAACAATACAAAACAAAAAACACTAACATAAAACAAAACAAAAAACACTAACAATACAAAACAAAAAACACTAACATAAAACAAAACAAAAAACACTAACATAATACAAAACAAAAAACACTAACAATACAAAACAAAAAACACTAACATAAAATAAAAAAAAAACTAACAATACAAAACAAAAAACACTAACATAAAACAAAACAAAAAACACTAACAATACAAAACAAAAAACACTAACATAAAACAAAACAAAAAACACTAACAATACAAAACAAAAAACACTAACATAAAACAAAACAAAAAAAACTAACAATACAAAACAAAAAACACTAACAATACAAAACAAAAAACACTAACAATACAAAACAAAAAACACTAACAATACAAAACAAAAAACACTAACATAAAACAAAACAAAAAACACTAACATAAACAAAAAAAAAACTAACATAAAACAAAAAACAAACAAAAACAAAACAAAAAACACTAACAATACAAAACAAAAACACTAACAATACAAAACAAAAACACTAACATAAAAAAACAAAAAACTAATAAAAAACAAAAACACTAACAAAACAAAAACACTAACAATACAAAACAAAAACACTAACAAATACAAAACAAAAAACACTAACAATAAAAACAAAAAAAAACACTAACATAAAACAAAACAAAAACACATAACAATACAAAACAAAAAACACTAACATAAAACAAAACAAAAAACACTAACAATACAAAACAAAAAACACTAACATAAACAAAACAAAAACACTAATACAAAACAAAAACACTAACAAAACAAAAAAAAACACTAACAATACAAAAAACAAATACAAAAAAAAAACACTAACATAAAAAAAACAAAAACAAAAATACAAAACAAAAACACTAAAAAACAAAACAAAAACACTAACAATACAAAACAAAAAACACTAACATAAAAACAAAAACAAACATAAAACAAAACAAAAAACACAACAATACAAAACAAAAACAAAAAAAAAAAAACACTAACAATACAAAACAAAAACACTAACAAAAAACACTAACAATAAAACAAAACAAAAACACTAACAAAAAAAAACACTAACAATACAAAACAAAAACACAACAAAAAACACTAACAATAAAAAACACTAACATAAAAACAAAACAAAAAACACTAACATAAAACAAAACAAAAAAACATAACAATAACAAAAAAACACTACAAAACAAAAAAAAACACTAAAACAAAAAACACTAAAATACAAAACAAAAACACTAACAATACAAAACAAAAAACACTAACAATAAAAACAAAAAACACTAACAAAACAAAAAAAAACACTAACAAACAAAAACACTAACAAAAAAACAAAAACAAAAACACTAACATAAAAAAAACAAAACAAAAAAACTAACAATACAAAACAAAAACACTAACAAAAAACAAAACAAAAACACTAACAATACAAAACAAAAAAAACACTAACAATACAAAACAAAAACACTAACATAAAACAAAACAAAAAAACTAACAATACAAAACAAAAACACTAACAATACAAAACAAAAAACAAAAAAACTAACAATAAACAAAACAAAAAAAACAAAAAACACTAACAATACAAAACAAAAACACTAACATAAAAAAACAAAACAAAATAAAACAAAACAAAAAAACTAACAATAAAAACAAAAAACACTAACAATACAAAACAAAAAACACTAACATAAAACAAAACAAAAAAAACTAACAATACAAAACAAAAAACACTAACAATACAAAACAAAAAACACTAACAATACAAAACAAAAAACACTAACAATACAAAACAAAAAACACTAACATAAAACTAAACAAAAAACACTAACATAAAACAAAACAAAAAACACTAACAATACAAAACAAAAAACACTAACATAAAACAAAACAAAAAACACTAACATAAAACAAAACAAAAAACACTAACAATACAAAACAAAAAACACTAACATAAAAAAACAAAACAAAAAACACTAACAAAAAAAAACAAAAAACACTAACAATACAAAACAAAAAACACTAACAATACAAAACAAAACAAAAAACACTAACATAAAACAAAATAAAAAACAATACAAAACAAAAACACTAACAAAAAACACTAAAATACAAAACAAAACAAAAACACTAACATAAAACAAAAACAAAAAAAACACTAACAATACAAAACAAAAAAACACTAACATAAAACAAAACAAAATCAAACATAAAACAAAACAAAAACACTAACAATACAAAACAAAAAACACTAACAATACAAAAAAAAAAACACTAACATAATACAAAACAAAAAACACTAACACAATACAAACCAAAAAGCATTAACATAAAACAAAACAAAAAACACTAACATAATACAAAATGAAAAACATGAACAACGCACAGACATGAAACAGAAACAATGACACCTGGGGAAGGAACCAAAGGGAGTGACATATGTAGGGCAGATAATCAAGGAGGTGATGGAGTCCAGGTGAATGTCATAATGTGTGTAACGATGGTGACAGGTGTGCGCTATAATGAGCAATCTGGTGAACTAGAGACCGGAAAGGGAACACACTTGACCCCATGCAATTCAGTACTCCTCTATAAAACAAAAGCAATTTAGATCGAAAGAGTCCATATTAACAAAGGAAATTGAAGGCCTAACAGTACAGTTAGATAGTAATAAAAACTGTACCATTGTCACGTATACTCGCTCTCCGGCCTCTAGGTCATCGGGCTGCTGATTATCACGCACACCTGTCACCACATCGTCTTGCGCACCTGCACCTCATGACACTCACCTGGACTCCATCACCCACTTGATTATCTTCCCTATATCTGTCACTCCCCTTGTTTCTTTCCTCAGGTGTTATTGACTCTGTTTCATGTTGGTACGTTGTAAAACACTCACTCCATGTATTTGCTTCCCAACTCTCAGCACACTCGTTACAACCATAGAGGCACAGAATAAGTTGGAGGAAAAACAAAAAGAAATGGAGGAACTTATTCAAAAAAGATCCAGTGTAATATATTATAAAAATAAAGCGAACTGGATGGAATATGGGGGAAAATTCACCAAATTATATTTCTATCTTCAACATAGTAATGCTAAAAAAAATATGATATATATATTTGAAACTTCTTACAAATAATGGAGTCAGGCATGATTCACAGAATGATATTTTGAAAGAGGAAGTAAAGCACTTTAAGAATATGTTTTTGTTTCAGTCTCCATCTCCACCAACAAACGCTAAATGTTTTTTTTTCTCCTATTAATAATGTAAAATTAACATCTGTACAGAAAGACTCATGTGAAGGCCAAATTAGAGGAACTTGTTGATGCAATTAAAGCCTTTAAGTCCAGGAAAACTCCAGGACTGGATGGCATACCAGTGGAAGTATACCACACTTTTTTTTATATACTCAGAGGACCATTATTAGCATGTTTTAACCACTCCTATATAAATGGTAGATTATTGGTCAAGCAACAAGGTCTGATTTCATTATTACTGAAACAGGATCCAAGTGGTGGATATATAAAGTTCCAGTCGATTAAAAAAATTGGAGGCCTCTTACACTGTGTGGTGATGCAAAAATTCCAGCTAAATGTTTGGTGCATAGAATTAAAATGGTTTTGTCATATCATTCATCCTAATCAGGTTTTTTACATGGACGATACATTGGAGATAATATAAGACAAGTACTGGAAACAATATAATACTATGGGGAAACCAGGTTTGGTTTTCATTGCAGATTTGGAAAAGGCATTTGATAAAGTACGACTGGAGTTTATATATAAATGCCTGGAATATTTAAATTTTGGAGAATCTCTTGTAAAATGGGTTAAAGTTATGTATAGGAAGCCTACGTGTAAAATAGTAAATAATGGCTACATCTCAGAAAGTTTTAAACTGTCAAGAGGAGTAAAACAAGGTTGTCCACTATCGGCATATCTATTTATTATTGCCATCGAAATGTTAGCTGTTAAAATTAGATCCAACAATATTAAGGGATTAGAAATCTGTGCTAACCTCTCTGGATTATAACCAAATTATGATGTGTACTATATTATGTATTGGATCACAAAAAAATGATACTTTTACATTACCGTGTAGTTTACCAATAAAATGGTCTGACGGGGATGTGGACATACTCAGTATACATATCCCAAAAGAAATAATTGATCTCACAATAAATTTTTATAGAAAGTTGGCAAAAATAGATAAGATCTTTCTACCATGGAAAGGAAAATACCTGTCGAAAAGTTTTTTTAAATCACCCTGATTAACTCCTTAGTCATATCACATTTGACCTATTTGCTTATGGTTTTGCCTACACCTAGTGACCTGTTTTTTTTTTATTATAGGAACAAAAAATATTCAGTTGAATTTGGAATGGCAAGTCAGGCAAAATTAAAAGAGCCTATTTATGTATATAATGAATACGAATTCAGAGGTCAGACATTATTAAATATGAAAGGATTAGACCTCTCACTGAAGGCATCAGTCATACAAAAGGTATACTTAAATCTGAAAGGGTTCTCAAGTAAATTAGTAAGAATGTCTCACCTCATGTTCAAGAATGGCCTTTTCCCCTTTATTCAGATTACAACTGCTCACTTTCGGTTATTTGAAAATGAAATCTCCAAAGTATTGTAATTTTTTAAACAAGCCTTAGAAAGTTGGTTGCAATTTCAGTTTTATCCACCAGAAAACACAAAACAAATAATACAACAAATATTGTGAGTCAACTCAAATATACTAATTTTAAAGGTATAATTTTTGTAAATTATATCATAAGTAGGACTGGTGGTTATGTCACACATGCAGCTAACACAGACATATGGAAATGTCTGCTCTATCTAAAATTACAACCAACTAATTGCAGCATTACCACAAAAATGGAAGAGGCAAGTAGAAAGGGGAAAAAGTAAGGAACTTGTCTGTCGGCCCAGTATTAAAAACCATAAATGGTTGAAGAAATTGTGATAAATAAAAATATATACCAATATTATTTAAAGACCAACAAATTGACAGCTGTGCCATACAAATTGCAAAATAGTTGGGAAGAGATTTTCGATGTACTGATTCCATGGCACATGGTTTATGAATTGACACGCAAAACAACGCTGGATTCAAAACTTCTCATTTTTACATTTAAATGATTATACAAGTTTTTGCAACCAATAGAATATTATACAGTGGCTTGCAAAAGTATTCATCCCCCTTGAAATGTTTCCCATTTTGTTGCCTTACAACCTGGAATTAAAATGTATTTTTGGGGGGGTTTTAGTATCATTTGATTTACACAACATGCCTACCACTTAAAAGATGCAAAATATTTTTTCTTATGAAACAAACAAGAAAACAGACAACAGAAAACGTGAGCGTGCACAACTATTCACGCCCCCCAAAGTCAATACTTTGTAGAGCCACCTTTTGCAGCAATTCCAGCTGCAAGTCTCTTGGGGTATGTCTCTATAAACTTGGCACATCTAGCCACTGGGATTTTTGCCCATTCTTCAAGGCAAAACTGCTCCAGCTCCTTCAAGTTGGATGGGTTCTTTAAGTCATACCACAGATTTTGAATTGGATTGAGGTCTGGGCTTTGACTAGGCCATTCCAAGACATTTAAATGTTTCCCCTTAAACCACTTGAGTGTTGCTTTAGCAGTATGCTTAGGATCATTGTCCTGCTGGAAGGTGAACCCCTGTCCCAGTCTCAAATCTCTGGAAGACTGTAACAGGTTTCCCTCTAGAATTTCCTGGTATTTAGCGCCATCCATCATTCCTTCAATTCTGACCAGTTTCCCAGTCCCTGCCGATGAAAAACCTACCCACAGCATGATGCTGCCACCACCATGCTTCACTATGGGGATGGTGTTCTCGTCGTGATGAGAGGCGTTGGGTTTGCGCCAGACATAGTATTTTCCTTGATGGCCAAAAATCTCAATTTTAGTCTCATCTGACCAGAGTACCTTCTTCTGTATGTTTGGGGAGTCTCCCACATGCCTTTTGGCGAACACCAAATGTGTTTGCTTATTTTTTTCTTTAAGCAATAACTTTTTTTCTGACCACGCTTCCGTAAAGCCCAGCTCTGTGGAGTGTATGGCTTAAAGTGGTCCTATGAACATATACTCCAATCTCCGCTGTGGAGCTTTGCCGCTCCTTCAGGGTTATCTTTGGTCTCTTTGTTGCCTCTCTGAATAATTCCCTCCTTGCCTGGTCTGTGAGTTTTGGTGGGCAGCCCTCTCTTGGTAGGTTTGTTGTGGTATCATATTCTTTCCATTTTTTAATAATGAATTTAAATTGTGCTCCGTGGGATGTTAAAAGTTTCTGATATTTTTTATAACCCAACCCTGATCTGTACTTCTCCACAACTTTGTCCCTGACCTGATTGGAGAGCTTCTTGGTCTTCATGGTGCTACTTGCTTGGTGGTGCCCCTTGCTTAGTGGTGTTGCAGACTCTGGGGCCTTTCAGAACAGGTGTATATATACTGAGATAATGTGACAGATCATGTGAATCTTAGATTGCACACAGGTGGACTTTATTTAACTAATTATGTGACTTAGGAAGGTAATTGGTTACACCAGATCTTATTTAGGGGCTTCATAGCAAAGGGGGTGAATATATATATAAATATGCACCACTCACCACTTTATTTTTTAAACAAGCTATTTTTTTTTCATTTCCCTTCAACAATTTGGACTATTTTGTGTAAGTCCATTACATGAAATCCAAATAAAAAGCCATTTAAATTACAGGTCGCAATGCAACAAAATAGAAAAAAGCCAAGGGGTGTGAATACAAGGGACTGTATATATGGGGGATACAATCTTCCTAGCTCTGCAGATTTTTCTGTGAGGAGGCAGAGTCATTAGATCATTTATGTTGGTACTGTCCATGTGTAGCTAGTTTTTGATCTCAGGTCCAGGAATTGCTAAAGAATTGCAGCATTTACCTAGAACTAACGCTGCAGATAGTAATACTGGGTTATTTGAAAAGTCATAGTCAATCATTCAATAATATAATAATTATTTTAGCAAAATATTTTGTCTTTAATTTACAATTTGATGGACATCAGAAATAGAGGACAAAATATAGAGGACAAACAAAATATGACTATTGTAAAATAGATTTCATCTGTAAAATGTGTATAATA
Source organism: Oncorhynchus keta (assembly GCF_023373465.1). NCBI lineage: Eukaryota > Metazoa > Chordata > Actinopteri > Salmoniformes > Salmonidae > Oncorhynchus > Oncorhynchus keta. Next base: position 65,041,995 of record NC_068421.1, on the reverse strand, counting down.
TGTATAAACTGAAGGTAGAAGCCTAAGTGTTATTGTTTAATCGGTTACTCCATTTAGGGGAGGGGTGGTAGGGTTTGCGGGAAATAATAAAGGTATATTCTAAAAAAAAGTGTGTATATGTATGTATGTATGTATGTATGTATGTATGTATGTATGTATGTATGTATGTATGTATGTATGTATGTATGTATGTATGTATGTATGTATGTTTAAAGATATATACATTTACCCCAAAATATATAGGGGATTGGAAATGATGCAGACAATTACATTGATGGAAGCAACAATCTATCCGCAAAGCTGATCCACCCCCTAAAAAAATAAAATGTAAAAAGTGTGCTTACTCTAATCTGTGGAAAAAGATCTTCAGTTCTCAATTTCTCTAGAAATATGTAATAATGTAGTGCTATAAGAGATATGTGGATCTGCATTTGAAGGCATTATGACAAAAGGGAGTGTGTTGTTTGCCTGGAAAAACACAGTCCATTGCTTTACATGAAAAAGGAAGCTGATGGGGTACCCTAGCTAAGCTGACCTTGTCTAACGCCTGCACAGAATCATCTGTTGGAAAAGAACACAAAGGAACTGCAGGCTTACATGGTCAATTGTTGCTGTGGGCCATATCTCAGGTCGGCCTCTCACCATTTACATAATTAGGAGCCCTTCATCCAAGAAATTTGTGATAGCGCCTCTTTAAAGAGAAAATTCTCCCCTCAATCCTCAGCCCCATGCCTCGGAGCTGTCACTTCAAATCGCCCATGACCTCAATTGTCATCACTCTCGCCCTTGAAGTGGAGAAATCTTTTCATTTCACAGTGAAAAGGCATAAGGGCCTTGATTGCAGCAAATCGATCTGTAATCACACTGCGCTCAGTTCTTTTATCCTATGGGCTTCATCTCCACTTGAGAGGCCGAGGTTATATTTACATGCTGCGTTCTCAAGAGTTTCTCCCTCGCCGTGATTCTGATATGAGTGTCACAACATGCCATTCTAATCCTCTTTTCAGGTCATTTCTCACACAAGGCTGACTGTGAAATATCCTCTACTGATTGCCCACTTCAGCTGTCCTCTCATCAGCTCAGTTGGGACAGGGGAGCTGTGTTTTAGAGTGGTCAATCCGCACCTTCGACCAATGTCAGCATCGCACATCATACTGTCCTCTGTTACCTTTTCCTGGTCCTAGAATATCATGAAATATGAGTCTGCGGTGGCTATCTGCTTTGCTTTTTCATTTTGTGGAGTCAGAGAGGGAGTTGGCATTTGGTGGAATCTAGATTTGGCATGACTGTGAGCTCTGTAGTCTGTATGTGACAGTAAGGATGTTGTGAGAGCCAAGGGTATCTCTCTCCGGGAGTGGATATGTGTGGCCTGTAGTGGGGAGTGACGGAGTGACGGAGGATGGTTTATTAGTGTTTCAGAAGGCCTTGGCACCAACATGCCTCCAAAATAAGATGAGCTGAATAAATCTGAGCGAGACCAGAGGCTTTGTGTTCCCACAATCTTATATCCTGTCATGACCAGACCTATTCAGGAGGAAGAAAACAGTGCCATAAAGTTGTATTGCTTTTAAAGCCCTCTCTCTTCCTCTCTGCCTGTCCTTGAGGAGCAGAGGGTGGCAGGGGGGGCAGAGAGGGGGGCTCTGATGGTTGTTCGGGCTCAATCGACTGGGCAGAATAACCGTCTGCATCTTATTCCAAGGGCCTGTATACATTTAACGTGAGTGACAATTATTATATATATTTTTTTTCTAATCACATTTTATTGGTCACATACACGTGTTTAGCATATGTTATTGTGCGTGTAGCGAAATGGTTGTGCTTCTAGCTCTGACAGTACAGTAATATCTAACATTTTCACAACATTTACCCAAAAAAACACATACATCTAAGTAAGGAATGGATTAAGAATATATACAGTGGGGCAAAAAAGTATTTAGTCAGCCACCAATTGTGCAAGTTCTCCCACTTAAAAAGATGAGAGAGGCCTGTAATGTTCATCATAGGTACACTTCAACTATGACAGACAAAATGAGAAGAAAAAAAATCCAGAAAATCACATTGTAGGGTTTTTAATGAATTTATTTGCAAATTATGGTGGAAAATAAGTATTTGGTCAAGAGCAAAATTTTATCTCAATACTTTGTTATATACCCTTTGTTGGCAATGACAGAGGTCAAACGTTTTCTGTATGTCGTTACAAGGTTTTCACACATTGTTGCTGGTATTTTGGCCCATTCCTCCATGCAGAACTCCTCTAGAGCAGTTATGTTTTGGGGCTGTTGCTGGACAACACGGACTTTCAACTCCCTCCAAAGATTGTCTATGGGGTTGAGATCTGGAGACTGGCTAGGCCACTGCAGGACCTTGAAATGATTCTTACGAAGCCACTCCTTCGTTGCCCGGGCGGTGTGTTTGGGATCATTGTCATGCTGAAAGACCCAGCCACGTTTCATCGTCAATGCCCTTGCTGATGGAAGGAGGTTTTCACTCAAAATCTCACGATACATTATTTTCTTTACACGGATCAGTCGTCCTGGTCCCTTTGCAGAAAAACAGCCCCAAAGCATGATGTTTCCACCCCCATGCGTCATTTAGTTCAATTTTCTTTGCTTTCTTAAGTACAGGGACAATGGTGGCCGTCTTCAAGCATGTGGGGACAACAGATAGGGAGAGATGGAATATCTGTAAGCACACCAGCCAGCTGGTCTGCGTGTGCTTGCGAGGGTTAACACGCTTAAATGTCTTTATCACGTCGACCATGGAGAAGGAGAACTCACAGTCCTTAATAGCGGTCTACATCGGTGGCACTGTATTATCTTATTTTTTTTTTATGTTAGCACTTTTTCTCCCCAATTTCGTGGTGTCCAATTGTTTTAGTAGCTACTATCTTGTCTCATTGCTACAACTCCCATACGGGCTCGGGAGAGATGAAGGTTGAAAGTCATGCGTCCTCCGATACACAACCCAACCAAGCCGCACGGCTTCTTAACACAGCACGCATCCAACCCTGGCAAGCCAGCCACACCAATGTGTGCGGAGGAAACACCATGCACCTGGCAACCTTGGTTGTCTGTAGCGCATCTAGCACTGATATGCGTGCCCAGCCCGCCACAGGAGTCGCTGGTGCGCTGATGAGAGAAGGACATCCCTGAACCAGGGTGTCTGTAGTGACCAAGCCCTCCCTAACCCAGATGACCTCCCGATATGTAGAGCATTAGACGCTGAACTGGTTACGACAGAGACTGATATGCAGTGCATTAGACCGCTGAACCAGGGTGTCTGTAGTGACGCATCTGAACCAGGGTGTCTGAGCATTAGACCGCTGAACCAGGGTGTCTGTAGTGACGCATCTAGCACTGATATGCAGTGCATTAGACCGCTGAACCAGGGTGTCTGTAGTGACGCCTCTAGCACTGATATGTAGAGCATTAGACCGCTGAACCAGGGTGTCTGTAGTGACGCATCTAGCACTGATATGTAGAGCATTAGACCGCTGAACCAGGGTGTCTGTAGTGACGCCTCTAGCACTGATATGTAGAGCCTTAGACCGCTGAACCAGGGTGTCTGTAGTGACGCCTCTAGCACTGATATGTAGAGCATTAGACCGCTGAACCAGGGTGTCTGTAGTGACGCATCTAGCACTGATATGCAGAGCCTTAGACCTCTGAACCAGGGTGTCTGTAGTGACGCCTCTAGCACTGATATGTAGAGCATTAGACCGCTGAACCAGGGTGTCTGTAGTGACGCCTCTAGCACTGATATGCAGTGCATTATGAGAGCCGCTGAACCAGGGTGTCTGTAGTGACGCCTCTAGCACTGATATGTAGAGCAGACAACCAGGGTGTCTGTAGTGACGCCTCTAGCACTGATATGCAGAGCATTAGACCGCTGAACCAGGGTGTCTGTAGTGACGCCTCTAGCACTGATATGCAGTGCATTAAACCGCTGAACCAGGGTGTCTGTAGTGACGCCTCTAGCACTGATATGTAGAGCATTAGACCGCTGAACCAGGGTGTCTGTAGTGACGCCTCTAGCACTGATATGTAGAGCCTTAGACCTCTGAACCAGGGTGTCTGTAGTGACGCCTCTAGCACTGATATGTAGAGCATTAGACTGCTGAACCAGGGTGTCTGTAGTGACGCCTCTAGCACTGAGATGCAGAGCCTTAGACTGCTGAACCAGGGTGTCTGTAGTGACGCCTCTAGCACTGATATGTAGAGCCTTAGACTGCTGAACCAGGGTGTCTGTAGTGACGCCTCTAGCACTGAGATGCAGAGCCTTAGACTGCTGAACCAGGGTGTCTGTAGTGACGCCTCTAGCACTGAGATGCAGAGCCTTAGACTGCTGAACCAGGGTGTCTGTAGTGACGCCTCTAGCACTGAGATGCAGAGCCTTAGACCGCTGAACCAGGGTGTCTGTAGTGACGCCTCTAGCACTGATATGCAGTGCATTAGACCGCTGAACCAGGGTGTCTGTAGTGACGCATCTAGCACTGATATGTAGAGCCTTAGACCGCTGAACCAGGGTGTCTGTAGTGACGCCTCTAGCACTGATATGCAGTGCATTAGACCGCTGAACCAGGGTGTCTGTAGTGACGCCTCTAGCACTGATATGCAGAGCCTTAGACCTCTGAACCAGGGTGTCTGTAGTGACGCCTCTAGCACTGATATGTAGAGCATTAGACCGCTGAACCAGGGTGTCTGTAGTGACGCCTCTAGCACTGATATGCAGAGCCTTAGACCTCTGAACCAGGGTGTCTGTAGTGACGCCTCTAGCACTGATATGCAGAGCCTTAGACCTCTGAACCAGGGTGTCTGTAGTGACGCATCTAGCACTGATATGCAGAGCATTAGACCGCTGAACCAGGGTGTCTGTAGTGACGCCTCTAGCACTGATATGCAGAGCATTAGACCGCTGAACCAGGGTGTCTGTAGTGACGCATCTAGCACTGATATGTAGAGCCTTAGACCGCTGAACCAGGGTGTCTGTAGTGACGCCTCTAGCACTGATATGCAGTGCATTCTGTAGAGCACTGATATGTAGAGAACCAGGGTGTCTGTAGTGACGCATCTAGCACTGATATGTGAACCAGAGCCTTAGACTGCTGAAGACCAGGGTGTCTGTAGTGACGCCTCTAGCACTGATATGCAGAGCCTTAGACTGCATTCTGTAGAGCACTGAGCTGAACCAGGGTGTCTGTAGTGACGCCTCTAGCACTGATATGCCTTAGAGTGCCTTAGACCCTCTGAACCAGGGTGTCTGTAGTGACGCCTCTAGCACTGATATGTAGAGCCTTAGACTCTGAACCAGGGTGTCTGTAGTGACGCCTCTAGCACTGAGATGCAGAGCCTTAGACCGCTGAACCAGGGTGTCTGTAGTGACGCCTCTAGCACTGATATGCAGTGCATTAGACCGCTGAACCAGGGTGTCTGTAGTGACGCATCTAGCACTGATATGCAGAGCCTTAGACTGCTGAACCAGGGTGTCTGTAGTGACGCCTCTAGCACTGAGATGCAGAGCCTTAGACCGCTGAACCAGGGTGTCTGTAGTGACGCCTCTAGCACTGAGATGCAGAGCCTTAGACCGCTGAACCAGGGTGTCTGTAGTGACGCCTCTAGCACTGAGATGCAGAGCCTTAGACTGCTGAACCAGGGTGTCTGTAGTGACGCCTCTAGCACTGAGATGCAGAGCCTTAGACCGCTGAACCAGGGTGTCTGTAGTGACGCCTCTCGCACTGAGATGCAGAGCCTTAGACCGCTGAACCAGGGTGTCTGTAGTGACGCCTCTAGCACTGAGATGCAGAGCCTTAGACCGCTGAACCAGGGTGTCTGTAGTGACGCCTCTAGCACTGAGATGCAGAGCCTTAGACCGCTGAACCAGGGTGTCTGTAGTGACGCCTCTAGCACTGAGATGCAGAGCCTTAGACTGCTGTGCCACTCGGGAGCCGTATCAGACATATTAATACATTAATACTGAATAATGCTAGTAGTATCCAATAAGAAACTGTACTCTGCAGAATGTGATATTCCATGAATCCAGCTCAAGAAAACAATGACCTCAGTTAATTGTATTATGTCAGAAGCCTTTCCAAGTCTTATCTGTCTGAATTAGAAGTGGTGAGACTGTCATGGCAAAAACGCTGAACTGCACAATCAGAGTGACCTTCAAATTTCATTAGATTTAGGATGTTTGTCAAAGACACTTTTCTTCTTTGATGCAATTTACATATTTATCAGACCTGATCGTAATATGACATCTTAAAATGTTTTCAAGCTCTGAGCGCTAATGTGGCGTATGTGACTTTCTCAGGTGAGAAATATGCTGAGGGAGCAGTTTGATGCTAAAGTGTGGGCAGACATTTTTCTCCCTCTATTTCTCTCTCTTGCTCTCTCTTTCGCTACCTTTAGTTCTCTCTCTCCCTCTCTCACACACACACACACACACACACACACACACACACACACACACACACACACACACACACACACACACACACACACACACACACACACACACACACACAGTCTCCCTCTTACACTCACTTATACTTTTTCCTCCCTGACTCTTGTGACTTTCCTAATGTAAGTCCCCTCCTTATCTGCAGTGCTGTGACAGGCCCATTGAGGTCTGTGATGATGGTAGTGTTAAGAGGTTCATTACATGGAGACCTGCTCAGTAAGAAACTCTCAAAGCTCTCCTCTTATCACCACTCCACTCTGCTTATATGGCACTAAGGAGATGGGGCAGAGCCATTGGTAAAGACTTGATATCCATAACAAAATAGCTGCTTTTCATACTTAAACAAGAAATGGAAATTCATGTTTTTCAAGGCTAACTGACAGCGCTGAGTGTATTTGTTTAACAATGAAAAGTGTAGTTTGACTCATTGACTCAGCCACCTGTGGTTGCTTTATTTTGATTCCTTATCCTGTATCTTGAGTGTTGCAATATCATATGTCAGTGTATAAGCCTGGAAAGCATACATCACACACACATGCATCAGACTGTCTTTCCAAAGCTTAACCAAAATAAAGTGAGCAAATAACTCAATGATGCTGCAGGAGAATTTGCCTCTACAGCATATTTCTATTGTTTTAAAAGGTTGTATTTCACTCCCTCCTGTTTTCATGTATCCGGATGTGTGGGGATTACAGCGCCCCCTGCTGATCTTTAGCGGCACCAGCTGGCCAGCATGTGCCACTGCAGCTGTGTGCTGTGCTCTGGGGGCTGGGAACCTGTGGTGCTGTTTGGCTGAACGCTCGGCTGGGCAGAGGCATGCGGGCAGATAGACAGAGAGTTGCAGGCAGGGGAGTGCTTTGGCTGAGGAGGCAGCAGGGATCCTAGACACTCCCTATACACTGCACTAAGATAAACGGTAGATCTTCTCTAAGCTGCAAGCCTGGTGGAAATTGCACTGATGAACATATATGTACAAGAGCATTATTTTTTAATCCCACACAGATTTCTGTTTTGAGGTGGCTGTTATTTCAAGGTTGTTGGTTTTAATGTGAAGGGCTTTGTGTGCATGCTACGTTTACTCCGTAAGTCCTCTCTGAATGAAGCGCTCCCTGTGCTCGCCCACGGCACTATGTGGGCACTGCTCCATTGTTGTGCATCAAGAGCCATGTCGCGTCGGGTCGAGGCCAAGGTGGAATTTATAACTGATGGAATTTCACACCCAAGTGAGCGCTGGGCCTGGTGAGCACTCACATTTACAACCAATGCCCCGGCGGCTCTGCCGAGACTCCTGAATGGCAAAGTCATTTGTCTCTGTGAAGGGCAAAGAGAGAAAGCGAGGGAACTATCTTTTTTTCTTCTCCTTTAAAAACAGAATAATACTTTATGTTTACGCACACCCCCCCTCCCCCACACCCCTCTCCCCCACACCCCCTCCCTCCCCACACCCCCTCTCCCCCACTCCCCCTCACCCCCACCCCCTCATCACCCCCTCTCCCCCACACCCCCTCTCCCCCCCCCCCTCTCCCCCACTCCCCCTCTCCCCCACACCCCCTTTCCCCCACACCCCCCTCTCCCCCTCCCTCCCCCTCTCCCCCACACCCCCTCTCCCCCACACCCCTCACACCAGCAACCCATGTTTTCCAAAGCCCTTAGAATCGTAATTGGAATTAAAGAGAGGAAAAGGTACGCAGCCCATTTCCAATTAGCATTTTCTCTGCTCAGGAGACGCTCAGGGGGATCAATAGGATATTAAGTTTGTGTACATAGAAACAAGGCACACAATTACTTCCAGCCATTAGCAACACTAAACATGTGGAGAAATGTCGACCTCCGATGGATGCCTGACCTGTGTTCTGTGACAATCATTTGCCAGTTTTCAAGCTTTACTGAAGTGCATTGGTACAGTTTGCTTCTATTGAGCAAGATAGTATTTGGCCCTGACAAACAGTAGCGATCAACACAATAAGGCTCATGTGGAGTTCTGCTAACAGGTCTGGCTTCCTCTCAGCAGTGGCTATAAACTTCTTAAGACCATCTTTCCAAACATAGTGATCATTTGTGGTCAAGCTGCAGAGTAACGTCTGTTATCACTGAGTGGCTCTCTGATACCTGCTCTCAGGCTAAAGTTGCACAGCCCTCTAGCATCTCACAACCCTCCAGCATCTCACAACCCTCACAACATTAGCCACAGTCCCCTCTTATCACCCCCGGAACCCTCAAATCTCCCCAGGTCTGGGGCTATCCTATGGAGACCAAATCTCCCCAGGCCTGGGGCTATCCTATGGAGACCAAATCTCCCCAGGCCTGGGGCTATCCTATGGAGACCAAATCTCCCCAGGCCTGGGGCTATCCTATGGAGACCAAATCTCCCCAGGCCTGGGGCTATCCTATGGAGACCAAATCTCCCCAGGCCTGGGGCTATCCTATGGAGACCAAATCTCCCCAGGCCTGGGGCTATCCTATGGAGACCAAATCTCCCCAGGCCTGGGGCTATCCTTTGGAGACCAAATCTCCCCAGGCCTGGGGCTATCCTATGGAGACCAAATCTCCCCAGGCCTGGGGCTATCCTATGGAGACCAAATCTCCCCAGGCCTGGGGCTATCCTATGGAGACCAAATCTCCCCAGGCCTGGGGCTATCCTATGGAGACCAAAGCAAGAGCCATAATGTATTAGGTCATGCTTGTTTTTACAGACCGTGATATATGTATATATAATTCAAAGAGTGTGCTGAATAATCCATGCTCTTACTTAATGATTCATGTGCGGGGCTGAGAGTGAGGGGGACGTTTTTGTGGGTTGACTTGGGTACCAGTGATACCCCATCCTCCATACCGGCCAAGGTGTCAATCCATCCTCTTCTCCATTGTGCTTGGCGTCTCTCTATCACTTATTCATCCAATGGGCGCCCTGAAGATTCAAAATGCATTCCTCTGTGTGATCTAGTTAAATATAATCTGCTATATGGAATGTAATCATCTATATTGAATAAGAGACAAAGCAAGTGAAGACAGGCTTGACCTGTATGTGGTTAATTATGGTGTGTAACTACGTAGTGAGGTCGAGGGGTCCATTGTGAAGGCAGAACAGATCCAGGGATATAGGAGGACTTTTTCTGTGTTTCTGGTGAATACCAGGCGCTCCATTCAGCAGGTAACCATGTTGATGGTAATGAAACCTGCCTGGAAATGAGAGGCAGGGCCTGGTGTTTGGACAGCCCATCATGTAGTTGATAACGAGGGGAACATTGTGCTACATGAACAAAGGCTGCTGCTGTGCCAGAGCCCCCTGTCTCCCCGTCCCCCACGCAGAACAGAACAGAACAGAGCAGGCAGGAATAGAAATGAGCGTGACTCGCAGCAGGTGGAGGCAGATCAGCATTTTAAAAGAGCTTTTTGTCCAGCAGCACCGGTATTCATCAAAACGATTTTATTAGCCTGAATGCAATTCTTCCTAATTTCCCATACAGCCTGGTCCTTTCACAGAGAGAAAATTTGCAGGCAGATTTGATTTATGGTGCATTAAGATGGGCAGTCTATCATGAACATCATGTAGATTGTAAAAACATACCTCCAGCAGAATATCTCCAAATGGATCTGGAGGTCATTGTAGCATCTTTAGTGGGGAAAACTGCACATGGAATTGAATTTGCTGCATTACAAAGAGCCTGTCCTTACAGAACATGGGTTAGAGCAGCCTCACGAGCACACACGTCACATCCACACGTCACATCATTTCCAATGGGCCACAATGTCCCTTTTTAACAATGATAAATATATATATATATATACTGTATGTTCCTTATTACACCCGTGTGTAGTAGTCACTGAATGTTTTATCCACATTATCCTGTTTTCTGGGTGATTATCCCTTGGCTGAATGCTAATTTACAGCACATACTTGTGAAGTGTGTTTAGTGACCAATTCATTCTGACAGCGGGGCGCTCCTGTGCTGCCGAATATGCATGCATCTAACCTGTGTGTGTTTCATCTCCAGCTCAACAGAATCCAGAGAAGGTGAAGAAGCTAGTTGTCCTCACAGCCCGTGTACACCCTGGGGAGTCGCCTGCATCCTTCATCTGCCAAGGTAGGTCTCTGTCTCCAACCTGGTGCTCTATACACATCCCTAATACTCATGTGTGCACACGGACACACAGCCCAGGTGGAGCATCTCACCAGCAGTTTATTAAGTTCTCGTAGAATTACAGGGAAAAAAGTGGCAAAGGAGCAGATTATTCAAAAAGAGCCTAGGCTTCCACTCATACCTCTCTTAGCATGTCTGGCATTTGTCAGGCTGTTATTAAGATTAGCTCTCACCTGAAGAGCCTCTTATTTTGTCGACAAGTAACTGAACTCCTGGAGTGTTTCTCTCCTCAAAATCAAGGACATCTGAACTGTGAAGAAAGAGTGAGTTACAGTTAATGAGATGACGGTTGAAGAGGTTTTACATAAAGCATGGACACAAGACTAACTTCTTAGAACAAAAGGTGCCATCTAGAACCTAAAATAGTTCTTTGGCTGTTCCCATAAGATAACTCTGAAGAACCATTTTTGGCTCCAGGTAGAACCCTTTTGGTTCTAGGTAGAACCTTTTAGGGTTCCATGTAGAACCCTTTCAATAGATGATTCTACATGGAACCCTGAAGGGTTCTACCTGGAACCAAAAGTGGTTCTACCTGGAATCAAAAAGGGTTATCCTATGGGGACAGCCAAATAATCCTTTTGGAACCCTTTTTTCTAAGAGTGTATGTAAGACTATTATACTAGCCTGTCTGTAGCTTGGGTTTTGGGGACAAGGGTTAGGCTTAGGGTCAGGGTTAGGGTTGAAGTCTGGGCTTACCTGGTCTTTACATTTTGAGCTAATATCATAGTTTAAGTTAAAGCTAAAGCTTGTCCTTGGATCTTCTTTACTTTTCCATTGACAATACAGCACAGGAAACCGTTAAAAGCTCCCAGTCTGTGGAGTAGTGTTTGGTCACCCCAGAGCCCTGAGAGCAGACAGCCCATGTAGCTCAATGTGACTTTAAGCTCCACAAAGGACCAGCCCCAGCTCCGACACGCAGATGTGCATGAAGTAATCTCAGGAAGTCTGAGTAATTAGATGGCACACTCTGTGGCCTGTACCTGTGTCCCACGCTCCATCTCTCCTCCTGCCTGCCACATTGACTCAATTAGAGAGCTTGTTATGCCTCCATTAATGGTAACGAGCAGGACAGAGTGGGGCGGGCGGCTGTAGTGGGATGGGGAGGGAGGGCTACAGGCTGGCTGTCGGCCCTCTTTGCTTCTTATTTACCTGTCAATTATCCTGCTTCAGTCTAGGGCTGTCGATGACTTTCAGTAGCCAGTATGTATCTATCTCTCTCTGTCTCTCTCTTTCCAACTCTCTCACTCTCGCTGTCTCATCTGTGGCAGATAGCATTATCTCCCTCACTCAGTGGCTGAGGCCCTGTGGGCTAATTAGGTCCGCTGTCTGTTTTTATCCCACTGTCAGCTCCATTCCATTTCTATCGATTGTGGACGGATGTCTCAGATTTCCCCTCAGATTTATATAATGCCCTCTTTTTGTCCTTTTCTTTTTGTTACTCAAAACTCAATTAACTGGGGCCTTGAGTTTTCCTTTAAAGTCCATTTTACTGGGAGTGTGTGCAGGGGTGTGTGTGTGTGTGCGTGGTTGTCCATGCTTGCTTCTGGGTGTGAGCGAGAGAGAATAGCTTTGAGCATGATGCTTTCCAGTTATAGAGTGAAATAACCCTGACAGTCTCTCTTGTGTATCTCCATGTTTTATTGTTTAGGAGTGATTGACTTCCTAGTCAGCCAGCACCCTGTGGCCCAAACCTTGCGTGACCATGTCATCTTTAAGATTGTACCCATGCTCAACCCTGACGGGGTCTACTTAGGCAACTACAGGTAAGCTCTACTATCAATATATCAAATCATCCGTTTCTTCATGGACTAAAAGAGCTGTTCAGTTGTTTTATGACATTTACTGCTGTAGTAATTTCCATCATGTTGCTTGAGGTCTACCTCTGAAAAGTTGTACATTTGATGGATTCTGATAGAGATATCTGACTAGGCTGCATCACGTTGCTAGAGCTAAGGAGAGATGATGTGTTTGGTAATGCCCACTGTGTAGGTCTCCTACCAGAGGATTGATAGATTCTGCTGTTACAGATATGAATTAAACCGAAGGCCATGTGTGGGTATATCTGGATGGGCAACCGCACCATCTCTGGAATATGACCTGCTGGCTTTCCGATCTCTTTTCTCCTCTGTTGACAGTTCAGATCATTGTAATAGCTGCAGTAGTCAATTCCCCCTCTTATTCTCCAGTGCTTGTTGTCAATCAAATTGTGTGTGTAAAGCCAGACACACACACATTTACCAGTGGGGGATGTGTTAGAGTATTTGTGTCACAGACATATAAACCCACATCCACTCTCCCCTTACTCGTCTACATATATTTATTCCTTTCTATACCTATTTCTTGTGTAAGACACATCTTGCCTGTGCCATCTTGCCTGTTCTTGCCATGCGGTGTCTCATACACTCTGCTGAGCGTGTATTCACAGGGTTTAGTTGTAGTGCTGCTGTTTCTGAGGCCATACGTTCCAGCCTCTGTTTAGCACTGAGGCACAGGCTCCATGGGCATCATTTCCACCTCCCTCTCCATAATTGCCTTTTACTTAATGGGTTGGACATAAGGAATACAAATGTGCTGAGACTCTGGTGCTGCCAATAAAAGTGTTTGTGGCTGCCATCTAGTGGTCGCTTCCCTGCGCTGCACCCAGTCTGTCAATGGTACATCACATCTGCTCTGATGTTGACAGGGGTTAAAAACATCTTGTTGCTGATTGTTGACCCTTAAAGGTTGTTTTCATCAACTCTGGAAAATGATGCGGTCGGCCTGGCTGAATGGTGATAAGCTCCATATTAATATGAAGTGAATAAGAGTGTCTCTCTCTGCCCCTCCCAGTGAGGCCTGATTGGCCTTTCTGTGGGCTTGCATCTGGAGGGCGATCGAACAGATGCATGCAGGGATCAGAATCAATCAGTGCTGACCACAGATTAGTATTTCAGGCATGCCTGCTTGCACATTGGCATTGACACGCAGACACAGGCCCCCATGAAAGTCATGGATACTGAGCAGCAGCAGCTCAATAGCCCAGCTACCTTCTTTCCACAGCCACTCTGGAATAGACGAGAGTTACTTTATTTTTCCAGAAGGAACTTCAGTTGTGGCATGTCAGATAAGATAAAGATGTATAGTAAACATATACACGACATGACCAAAAGTATGTGGATACCAGCTCATCGAACATCTCATTCCAAATTCACGGGCATTGCAATGGCGTTAAGTCCCCCCTTTGCTGTCATAACAGCCTCCACTCTTCTGGGAAGGCTTTCCACTAGATGTTGGAACATTGCTGAGAAAAGGGCCTCCCCAAACTTTTCCCACAAAGTTGGAAGCACAGAAGCGTCTAGAATGTCATTGTATGCTGTAGCGTAAAGATTTCCTTTCACTGGAACTAAGGGTTTAGCCCAAACCATGATAAACAGCAACATACCATTATTCCTCCTCCACCAAACTTTACAGTTGTCACTATGCATTGCATTTGGACAGGTAACGTCTCCTGGCATCTGCCAAACCCAGATTCGTCCGTCGGACTGCCAGAAGGTGAAGCGTGATTCATCACTCCAGAGAACGCGTTTCCACTGCTCCAGAGTCCAATGGCAGCAAGCTTTACACCACTTCAACCAACGCTTGGCTTTGAGCATGGTGATCCTAGGCTTGTGTGCGGCTGCTCGGCCATGGAAACCCATTTCATGAAGCTCCCGACGAACAGTTCTTTCGCTGACGTTGCTTCCAGAGGCAGTTTGGAACTCGGTAGTGAGTGTTGCAACCGAGGACAGACGATTTTTGTGCACTACGCACTTCAGCACTCTGCGGTCCAGTTCTGTGAGCTTGTGTGGCCTACTACTTTGCTGCTGAGCCGTTGTTGCTTCTAGACGCTTCCACTTCACCTTAACAGCACTTAGAGTTAACCGGGGCAGCTCTAGCAGGGCAAACATTTGACTAACTGACTTGATGGAAAGGTGGCATCGTATAAACGGTGCCACGTTGAAAGTCACTGAGCTCTCTCTAGAATATTCTGACTCGTAAGGGAGCCAAACCAGGCAATTACACTAAATGTTAAGACAGGCTCAATAAACATCTGCAACCTGCAACCTCTGACTAGAGGTACTGGCTTTAGCTGCTCTTTGACTGCAGTAGAATTACTTTCTGGTGAAATACATTGGATCTTAGATCTCCGATAGGGAAGCTAAAGCTAATTGATTGTTCATATAAAATAAAGATCTGTGGTTCTTGGGAAGGTTTGATTGTTGATTTAATTGATTAGATATAAACACATACAGCCACAGCATCAGTAGTATTGCAGGTATCTGCAAATGTTCAACTCACGTGTGTGTGTGTGTTCATTCCCAGGTGTTCTCTGATGGGCTTTGACCTTAACCGTCACTGGCAGGAGCCATCCCCCTGGGCCCACCCCACCCTCCACGCCGTCAAGCAGCTCATCGTCCAGCTCAGTCAAGACCCAGTGAGTCCCAATCTCCAGCCCGCGACCAACACCTGTATTACACACTTCGTACTGTAGTTACTGTGTGGGCTGTCTATTCCTCACCCTGCAGCACACAACATGCAACACAGTATCAGAGTCAAGAATATGCTCAAATTCCACAGATACTAGCTATATAAAACACCTGAGTTGAGGTTTGAACACTGTTCTGAATCTAAACTCTGTTTCCAGTTGACTTAGTTCAGAAGGTTATGCACTCATGTGGTTGAGAACTATAGAAAGGTGTGCTGTAGGATTGATACTCAGCAGCTCTCTGCAAAGTGTAGGTCTCTGTGACATTAGATTGTACTGAGGGGCCAGTGTCTGTAGTGTACTATATATTCAGCTTGCACTTTCTTTGTTAGAGGAACGGGCCCTTGTGTTTTTTTGCCTTCGTGTTAATTATAAGTGGAAACGCAGGTTGTTAGATTACTGAAGGTCAGAGTCTGTCCTGGGAATCGTCTGCCCTTTCTTACACTTTCTAATCCTGATAAGACCAGGGTGTTCTGCTGAGCAAAGGGGCACGGCTCTCAGCTTAACCTTTTCCCCCAGCGCTGACATGCTGATCGATGGGCTCCTTCACGGCAGAGTGATCCACTCATGTCCCTCACACTTCTGCAAACTACACACTCACATCCAAACACACACCACACATAGGTACTCTCGCTCTCTCACTCTCTTACAAACACACACACACACACACACACACACACACACACACACACACACACACACACACACACACACACACACACACACACACACACACACACACACACACACACACACACACACACACACACACACACACACACACACACACACACACACACACACACACACACACACACATTCAGTGTCATACTCACACGCATACATTGTTTTCCCTCACAGTCCCACTCTAATGCACTCCAACTCCCATAGAGAACATGCACATGTAGGTTAGTGCAGAACCAAGGTCTGAGGGAGAGAACCTCTTTCTACCTGCCCACATGTGTAATTATGATTCCACTGGCTGATCCAGTGGCTGGAAGGAGAACTCTTGTTAAGCTCTCCACCTCTCCACCACCTCACAGTCTCTGAACCCCCCAGCACCCTCAGCACTACATTCACCCATACAGTGCAATCCCGAGCAGGGCCATGTCCCCACATCTCATCAGCCCCACTCTCTCCATCCCATCCTCTGGCCTGGCTGTGGCCGACTGGCCCTGTCAGAGGAGAGACCTGGGCCGCCTCTCTCCAGCTAATCACATCAGACACAGCACTCAGATTTGGGGCTCCCAGATGCCAATCCCAGTGCCAGCTCTATGGCCAGGGGCCTGGCCCTCCATCCACTGCTGTCTCACACTGTGCACATCCACTAATGAGGTTACAAGGTCACGGTCTGAGGACAACAGGAGGAGATCAGTGCCGGGCTAGCATGTTACTCTTTATTTGTCCGCTTCCCTCTAGCTGGCAGATGGTTGCAGACACAGAGGATTTCAAGCTGTCAACGGCCATTTGACTCTTGAAGAATGTCAAACCAAAGCCATTTCTCTAGCTTTAGGAAAGGGCTCAGTGACAGTCAGACTGCAACAACATTTATTTAATCCCTTTTAGTAATATACACGTTTAGTTTTTTATCATTGAAAATCTGTGATTGAATCTGTCTTTCATTCGAGAAAGATCCCTCCTTTTTGATAATCTCTAAAAATCCATCTAAGCCTGATTGACAAAGATTTATTTTCATTAATTACAGATTTTAATTGCTTTTTAAAATACCTCAAAGCAGTCTAACACCTTATGTCCTTATTATAGCGCTGAATCCATCTGAATTTTAGGACATTGGAACATAATCTGTTCCCAAGCTCCTTGGTGTTTGTTTTAAAAAAAGGAAGAGTGAAGAAACAAATGAACTCATCTCCCACCTAAAGCAATGCTTTTCCAGACCATTTATCAAAGGAAAATAAGATTTATTTTTGATTGGATGATTACTCAGAACATTCATCATAGTGAACGTATCCTCAGCAATCTGACAGCGCCATTTTGGATAATTTGTTAAGGATGACAAAAGGGCCAGTATTGCCATGGTTCATTTCTGACCTTTTTAATATTAGAAAATTAATTTTCTATCTGAAACAAATGTATTAGGTGCGGTCATACCGGTTAGATGAATATTGCACCTTGAAAATCCCCCCTCCTCCTCCTGGCTGTACTTTCTCTCTTTTCCTTTATTTCTGTGGGGAGCCATTGTCTGCTGTATTCAGGGCGCTTGGGGAAACGTCTCTTTCTGTCTGTCTGTCTGTTGAGATGTCCTCTGGTGTCATCGGCCCATTTCTTATCCATTTCTGAGATTTACGGGCAATTTGTCTCCATCATTACTCCCCCTTTTCAATTCCTCAACCACTTCTCCTCCAGTTTGAGGCAGAACTGTCTGGCTCTCACAGGCAAAAAACAAGAAAATGACACCGCGGAGGAACCCATTTGGGGTGTCTTTCTGGTGTGTGCAGTTTGTACTCAAGATGCTTTGGTGACACAATGGGAGCATAGATCCACCAAACAGACCCAGCTCTTTGACTGACGTTGGTTCAATTACTTGAATTCCATTTAGTGAGTTCTTTGTACCCAACGCACTGTTTCTCTCGAGAGAAATCATCTCATTCACGAGAGAAATCGGAGAAATCAAGTCAATAATTATGTGGGACGCTGGGCTGAAGGGAGTTATAGTTTTCAACCTAGTTCAGGGCAGAAAGTGGTATTTAACTATAATGACCATAATCCATTGCACCAGTTTTTTCCAGCTCAGAGACGAAGAGGCGAAACAAGATGTTTTACTCTTGCCAAAATCTGTCCAAAATAACACAATGCGTTTCTATGGATTTATTTTGGAGCTAACCTTGTCGCCCTGCCTTCCAGTGTTTGAGACAACGACTCTCATTGTTAGGGCATAGACATTAGCATCTTGTCATTATATACAGATCTCTGGACGGATACACTTCACGTTAGGTTAGATACACACAGACTGGATAGACCGCACGAGACAGGAATGTACACAACACAACTAGGAGAAGGACAGAGACAGTTTGTGAAATTATACCTTATCTACTTTGAATAACTAGTCAAATTATTTTTTAGTCAGACAGCTCTGCAGCATACTTAGGCAGGCAAGCTAAATAGGATGACTAAAGACAGTAAAGTATGGCGTGGCTGGTTGACTGCTACTGCTTGAGCAGAGATGAGATGATTACTTTATATAATAAAGTAATCAAATAAAAACCAAGTAATATACACAACTGAAATATTTTATTATTTCATAGTCATTTCCTATTTTTCTGTTGATGTCTACCCAATGTGCACCTGACAGAGACAATGGAATATTTTCAATTAAAAATCTCAAAAATAATTGTAACATCATTATTTCATAATGCATTTCATGTATAAAAAAAGAAGAAGAATAGAATCCAAAATCGAAAACCGTGATTATTTATTGATACTCGAACTGAACCGACCTCATAAAGCTCTAATCTCTCAGCACTATTCCAGACAGATGCAGCTGCTTATGAAGCGCTAACAGGCACAGAGTGCTGTCTGAGTGCCCGTTTAGCTTGATTACATGTCACCTCTGTGTTAAAAAGGGCCAAATATGTCCATCAATTAGTCTGTGGCAGAGAGAGAATGAGGGGCTTACGGGCTTGAACACTACCACGTCTCCTCTCTCTCTGCAGCACATCTGGACTCACGCACTGCTCCGACCACACTGCGTCACTCATTTCTCTGCAGCACATCTGGACTCACCCATTGCTCCGACCACACTGCATCACTCATTTCTCTGCTCTCTCTCTGCAGCACATCTGGACTCACCCACTGCTCCGACCACACTGCATCACTCATTTCTCTGCTCTCTCTCTGCAGCACATCTGGACTCACCCACTGCTCCGACCACACTGCATCACTCATTTCTCTGCAGCACATCTGGACTCACCCACCGCTCCGACCACACTGCATCACTCATTTCTCTGCTCTCTCTCTGCAGCACATCTGGACTCACCCACTGCTCCGACCACACTGCATCACTCATTTCTCTGCAGCACATCTGGACTCACCCACCGCTCCGACCACACTGCATCACTCATTTCTCTGCAGCACATCTGGACTCACCCACCGCTCCGACCACACTGCATCACTCATTTCTCTGCAGCACATCTGGACTCACCCACTGCTCCGACCACACTGCGTCACTCATTTCTCTGCAGCACATCTGGACTCACCCACCGCTCCGACCACACTGCGTCACTCATTTCTCTGCTCTCTCTCTGCAGCACATCTGGACTCACCCACTGCTCCGACCACACTGCATCACTCATTTCTCTGCTCTCTCTCTGCAGCACATCTGGACTCACCCACCGCTCCGACCACACTGCATCACTCATTTCTCTGCAGCACATCTGGACTCACCCACTGCTCCGACCACACTGCATCACTCATTTCTCTGCTCTCTCTCTGCATTACATCTGGACTCACCCACTGCTCCGACCACACTGCATCACTCATTTCTCTGCTCTCTCTCTGCAGCACATCTGGACTCACCCACCGCTCCGACCACACTGCATCACTCATTTCTCTGCAGCACATCTGGACTCACCCACTGCTCCGACCACACTGCATCACTCATTTCTCTGCTCTCTCTCTGCAGCACATCTGGACTCACCCACTGCTCCGACCACACTGCAACACTCATTTCTATGCTCTCTCTCTGCATTACATCTGGACTCACCCACTGCTCCGACCACACTGCATCACTCATTTCTCTGCTCTCTCTCTGCAGCACATCTGGACTCACCCACCGCTCCGACCACACTGCATCACTCATTTCTCTGCTCTCTCTCTGCAGCACATCTGGACTCACCCACCGCTCCGACCACACTGCATCACTCATTTCTCTGCTCTCTCTCTGCAGCACATCTGGACTCACCCACCGCTCCGACCACACTGCATCACTCATGTCTCTGCTCTCTCTCTGCAGCACATCTGGACTCACCCACTGCTCCGACCACACACTGCATCACTCATTTCTCTGCTCTCTCTCTGCATTACATCTGGACTCACCCACTGCTCCGACCACACACTGCATCACTCATTTCTCTGCTCTCTCTCTGCATTACATCTGGACTCACCCACTGCTCCGACCACACACTGCATCACTCATTTCTCTGCTCTCTCTCTGCATTACATCTGGACTCACCCACCGCTCCGACCACACACTGCATCACTCATTTCTCTGCTCTCTCTCTGCATTACATCTGGACTCACCCACCGCTCCGACCACACTGCATCACTCATTTCTCTGCTCTCCAGTCATACAGGCATAGTTATAGACTCTATCAAATTAAATCAAGGTTTATTTGTCACGTATACAGATTTACAGGTGTTATAGCAGGTGCAGCGAAATGCTTATGTAACTCGCTCAGACAGTGCATTAGTATGTCTCACAAATACAATACAAATGCAGACAAAAAGTACCAAGACAAGAAACCAAGAAATTACAGAACGAGTCCAATTAACAATCCAGAGTAGATATATTATAGTGATCATGTGTCAGAATTCAAAATATAAATAAGTGCTGTGTATAGACAATCGGTAAATTATTCTGCATTTATAAACACTTCTTGCCCTGGATGATGGAGTACCATTTTAGCATGTTCAGCTATATGGTAATAATGTTAACAGAGAGCAAAAGTTAGCAAATGCTAAATGCTTTGTGAGAGAATCAGCTAGTCTGTAATCCTGCTTAAATCAGCAGCATTTTTTCTGTGTTAAGATAAGCGAACCGTTTATGGCCCTTATAGGCCCAAACTAATTAATATGCAGCAGATAAGTACTTGTCGGACCAAATTCATTTGACCTTCCGCTTTAAACTAAACTGCAGCAACACCAGTTCAGATGAAGTTGAGCCCGAGTCCTTCTATTGAGTTGTAGGGAGCTTCTGCCGGAACAATCTGTTCTCTGCATCTTTCTCTGAGAGGTTTCATTTGTAATACCTCTACACTCAGATTGTCTTTTGACTTTCATTCTCTACATTTCTTAATTGTCTCTAATTGCTTAATTACAATTTCATATGAACAATTCTCTAGGTCAAGGTGGGTTGTTAATGAAACAATCAATCACTGCTTCAGCCTCACAGTCCTGTCTGCCTGTGATTGACAGCGCATTAGGAGGCTGTTATGCTGGCTCTCAGTTGACATTGTGGGCTGGATTGCACTTCACTGTATCATTGTACTTCCATTGTCCTTGACATTTTAGGGGGAATCACCATAGTGACGTTTTGTTTGGAGACTAAGAGATTCTGTTGGAGATTCACTTTGGCTTCCCAGATTGAATCTTTTATATAATTCCAGAGAAAACTTCTGGAGCACGGCCATTTAAGTGACCCAACGCTGTGCGACCATTTCATTTAGATTCTTAATTACAACGTTAACAGAAGAAAAGAAAGCGGGTGAGCCAATCCAACTCCATCGTTACAGGACCTCTGCGCCAGCTCAAATTGCACCATTACATACAGTACGCCATCATTCGAGCTGTGCTTTAACAAGGGGTGGTTCCCAACTACCTCCTCCCCTTTAGCTTGGCGAGCGCTGCCGATTAGAGGGCTTTCTGCCTCTATTAGACCCTGGGAACTCCTTCAACTGCGTGATGGAGCTGCCTTAATGGCGGCTGCGTTTTGCTTTCTTTTTCTATTTTTTTGTTGTTGTTTCCCCTTCTTCCGCTTGGGCTCCATCCATCAGGCTGCCAGAGCCTGCTGCCGGCCCACTCCCAGCCACAATATTTCACAGCTAGCCATCAGAGCAGCTGACAGCACCGCGCTTGCCAGGAAATTGCTTTGGCTGTGAGCAGAATTTCAAGCATCGCGTCGCCCTCTCCACCCTCCACCCTCCTCTTCTCCCTCTCCATCCCTCCTCACTCCCTGACGACCCCCGGGAACTGATGTGCGCTCTGGAATGTGTAACAAGAGTAGGAAAGATAGGGAGGGGAAGGAGGCTGTGTTGAGCTGGGCTGGAGAGTGAGGGGTCAAGGGGAATGAGAGTGAGAGAGGGCCCATTACACCTGATTCGCTGTGTCCAGGGCTAGAGAGAGAGCAAGAGCAAGCCTGAGCTTTATACACTGGCCACAGTAGCATGTGATTGGCCTTGAATCCTATTCTACAATTCTCAACTGGATAAAATGTAACTGAACTGTTATTCCCCACTGTGTCACCCCAGCTATGCAGCCTTGTCAACTGATAGAGATTTTCAGAAGACTGTCCCTAGAGAGAATGCCTATCACCATATTGCACTGTTAAAGCCAAACTTTTGAAATAAAGCTTGGATTAATGATTTAGGGAGTGTGTTATTTTTGTAAAAATGTTTACTAGGGGGTAGATCAGCTTTAATAATACACAATAACCCCTAATGACAAAGCAAAAACAGTTTTTTAGAAATGTTTGCTAAATGTATTATAGATTAAAACAGAAATACCTTATTTATATAAGTGTTCAGACCCTTTGCTATGAGACTCGAAATTGAGCTCAGGTGCATCCTGTTTCCATTGATCATCCTTGAGATGTTTCTACAACTTGATTGGAGTCCACCTGTAGTAAATTCAATTGATTGGACATGATTTGGAAAGGCACACACCTGTCTATATAAGAAGTGACTAAGAACCCGATGGTCACTGACAGAGCTCCAGAGTTCTTCAATGGAGATGGGAGAGCCTTCCAGAAGGACAACCATCTCTGCAGCATTCCACCAATCAGACCGTTATGGTAGAGTGGCCAGAAGGCAGCCACTCCTCAGTAAAAGGCACATGGCAGCCCACTTGGAGTTTGCCAAAAGGCACCTAAAGGACTATCAGATCATGAGAAACAAGATTCTTTGGTCTGATGAACCAAGATTGAACTCTTTGGCCTGAATGCTGAAGTGTCACATCTGGAGGAAACCTGACACCATCCCCATGTTGAAGCATGGTGGTGGCAGCGGCATCATGCTGTGGGGATGTTTTTCAGCGGCAGGGACTGGGAGACTAGACAGGATTGAGGGAAAGATGAATGGCACAAAGTACAGAGAGATCCTTGATGAAAACCTGCTCCAGAGCATTGAGGACCTCAGAGTGAGGTGAAGGTTCACCTTCCAACAGGACGACGACCCTAAACACACAGCCAAGACAACGCAGGAGTGGCTTCAGGACAAGTCTCTGTGGCCCAGAGCCCAGACTTGAACCCGATAGAACATCTCGGGAGAGATCTGAAAATAGCTGTGCAGCGACGCTCCCCATCCAACCTGACAGAGCTTGAGAGGATCTGCAGAGAAGAATGGGAGAAACTTGCTTGTAGCGTCATACCCAAGAAGACTCGATCGAGGCTGTAATCGTTGCCAAAGGTGCTTCAACAAAGTACTGAGTAATGGTTTGAATAGCTATGTAAGTAAGGTATTTCTATTGTATTTTTTAAGATTTTGCAAACATTTCTAAAAACCTGTTTTCGCTTTGTCATTATGGGCTATTGTTTGTAGATTGATGAGTGGGGGAAATGATTTAATCCATTTTGGAACGAGGCTGTTAATGTAACAAAATGTGGAAAACGTCAAGGCATCTGAATACTTTCCGAATGCACTGTATGTCCTATTTGCTGTGTTTTTATCCCTACTGTGTTGAGAACTTTTGTGTCCCAGTTCCTTTTAAACTCATCAAAAAAAGAAACGTCCTCTCACTGTCAACTGTGTTTATTTTCAGCAAACTTAACATGTGTAAATATTTGTATGAACATAACAAGATTCAACAACTGAGACATAAACTGAACAAGTTTCACAGACATGTGACTAACATAAATTGAATAATGTGTCCCTGAACAAAGGGGGCGTCAAAATCAAAAGTAACAGTAAGTATCTGGTGTGGCCACCAGCTTCATTAAGTACTGCAGTGCATCTCCTCCTCATGGACTGCACCAGATGTGCCAGTTCTAGCTGTGAGATGTTACCCCACTCTTCCAAGACACATGCAAGTTCCCAGACATTTCTGGGGGGAATGGCCCTAGCCCTCACCCTCCGATCCAACAGGTCCCAGACGTGCTCAATTGTATTGAGATCCAGGCTCTTCGCTGGCCATGGCAGAACACTGACATTCCTGTCTTGCAGGAAATCATGCACAGAACGAGCAGTATGGCTGGTGGCATTGTCATGCTGGAGGGTCATGTCAGGATGAGCCTGCAGGAAGGGTACCACATGAGCGAGGATGATGTCTTCCCTGTATCGCCCAGCGTTAAGATTGCCTGCAATGGCAGCACGCTCAGTCCGATGATGCTGTGACACACTGCCTCACACCATGACGGACCCTCCACCTCTGGAGCGGGATCGATTTGGAGTACAGGCCTCGGAGTAATGCTCATTCCTTCGACAAGAAACGTGAATCCGACCATCACCCCTGGTGAGACAAAACCGTGACTCATCAGTGAAGAGCACTTTCTGCCAGTCCTGTCTGGTCCAGTGACGGTGGGTTTGTGCCCATAGGTGACGTTGTTGATGGTGATGTCTGGTGAGGACCTGCCTTACAACAAATCTACAAGCCTTCAGTCCAGCCTCTCTTAGCCTATTGTGGACAATCTGAGCACTGATGGAGGGATTGTACGTTCCTGGTGTAACTCGGGCAGTTGTTGTTGCCATACTGTACCTGTCCCGCAGGTGTGATGTTCGGATGTACCGATCATGTGCAGGTGTTGTTACACGTGGTCTGCCACTGCGAGGATGATCAGCTGTCCTTCCTGTCTCCCTGTAGTGCTGTGTTAGGCGTCTCACAGGACGGACATTGCAATGTATTGCCCTGGCCACATATGCAGTTCTCATGCCTTCTTGCAGCATGCCTAAGGCACGTTCACTCAGATGAGCAGGGACCCTGGGCATCTTTCTTTGGTGTATTTCAGAGTCAGTAGAAAGGCCTCTTTAGTGTCCTAAGTTTTCAGAACTGTGACCTTAATTGCCTACCATCTGTAAGCTGTTAGTGTCTTAACGATCGTTCCACAGGTGCATGTTCATGAATTGTTTATGGTTCATTGAACAAGCATGGGAAACAGTGTTAAAACCCTTTACAATGAAGATCTGTGAAGTTATTTGTATTTTTTCCGAATTGTCTTTGAAAGACAGGGTCCTGAAAAAGGGAAGTTTATTTTAAGATGTATTATTTATCTAATTAACCTTTCTTCTAATGCTGTCTTATCTATTTATAAAATACTATACATAGAAAGTTGAATATGAATTATTTGACAACATTCTCTATCTTGAAAGGTATAGTGTAGTTGTAGTTTACTTCTTTATCAATTGTTGAATTTTATTTTTTATATATATTGTGTTATTACAATCCCTATCATTCATAGTATTGGGTGTTCCATTATTCTAATCCTCTATGGGAAATGTGTCATATTTAGAATAGCCATGGAGTAGTCTTGGTGTCTCTGAACATTTGGTTATCAATATACAGTTTATCGACTACAAGAGCTACACGTTTCTCTTTTAATCTATTCTCCTTGAAGAGTGGTTATAGAACTTTGCACAGTTCTTCAATTTCCTTCGGGATCATATCATTCATGCCACTGGGTCTTTTACCCAGACTTTTAACCATTATTTTATCATTGAAGGATGCAAATTTGGGATGCATATTTCTGTCTGAAAAGGTGTACCCATTCGAGTTGGATTTTATCGACAGCATCGCCGGAAATTCTTTCACCACACTTTCAGGACTTCGCCTGCGTTTTCTTTTGATACCAGTACCAGATTTTCTCTCAAAGATCTAGTCTGTATGTCAAACAGTGGCGACCCGTCGTTCAGGGCAGGTGGGGCATTAGCTCAGTATTCTGTCAGTCATAGGGATTTGCGCAATCGCCAAGCTTCAGTCCTTCAGTAAATGGTAGACATCCAAAATTTCAGCCCTATGAGATAGTTATATTACAATTGCCCTTCCAAGAAGGCTCAAGGTTATTATATGTACAGTAGTTTTGATTGGACTGATCATTTCAACATCTTACTTTCACAATCTTAGCTAGCAGTCATCATTATGAATCAAGTCTACTGGCAAATTGTTTTTAATCCTTGTCATATGAAGAGAAATAATGAAGAGAAAATATAGATGAAACGTATCGGTGCTCATCGGCCATTGGACATAAACATTACACAAGTTGTAAATCGCAAAATTGGCAAATTCAACAATGAGTTGTTTGGAAGGAATCGGTGACAGTGGATAACCACAAGCATTGCAACTGGGAAGTCACACTGGGAAAATACGTTTTGAACGGTCATACAACTCGGAATTGTACATCTTTTTCTTTGATGTCAAAATTTGCCAAGGACAGACCGCCGTACACAACAAGGTCCAAAAATGTTTTATATGCTGCTGCATAAATGATGTAATATGCCAGGGAGATGTGTTCAGCCATATCAGCTGTGTGTGTGTGTGTACCTTGTAACCTAGGATGGGTCCGAAATGCTCCTGTGCACAAAGTGAGGTCCATACAGAAATGGTTTGTCGAAATCTGTGGAAGAACTTGACTGGCCTGCACAGAGTCCTGACCTCAACTCCATTGAACACCTTTGGGATGAATTGGAGCGCTGACTGCGAGCCAGGCATAATCGCCCAACATCAGTGCCCAACCTTACTCTCTTGTGGCTGAATGGAAGCAAGTCCCTGCAGCAATGTTCCAACATCTAGTGGAAAGCCAGAAGAGTAGAGGCTATTATAGCAGCAAAGGGGAGACAAACTCCATATTAATGCCCATGATTTTGGATGAGCAGGTGTCCCCATACTTCTTGTCATGTAGTGTACGTGTGTGCGTGTGTGTGTGAAAGCTGGTTCTCATAGAGTTTTCCTCTCAGCTCCTCAGCCTGCTGTGTGGGAAGCAGTGTAGCTACAGTAACTTATAGTCTGAATAAAGCCTGATTGTGTGTGGGCTACTGTATTGTAGTACAGCTGTATCTGGAAGGCTCTCCCCAGCAAGTCTCCACATCTCATCTGTGTGGGGCCACCAAGCCAGTCTCCTGGGTTCTCCTCTCCTCAGCTTTGTCCCTGGGCTCTACAGGGGATAAAATATGACTAGTATCATCATTCTTCCCTCCCTCTCTCTCTCACTGTCGCTGTGGGAGGTTTGCTCGCTCTTCTGTGATTCTCCTCTGGTGCTCTGCCACCTCGGAGAGTCATCTTTCACTAAGAAGATGCCCTCCACAGCCAAACAAGGCATTTGTGTGACACAGCTTGGTTGTTGTTGTTCCCAATGTTTTTGTAGAATACATGACGTGGGCATTTGAAAAATATGTAGCCAAGGAGTCTTAGTCAAATCAAGATCTTTACATTTTGATAGAAATGGCAATGGCTATGAAATTTGTAAATTGTGTATATTCGGCAGGTTTGTGACACCCCTCCCCTGTGCCCCTTTCACTCTGTGTGTGTGTGTGTGTGTGTGTGTGTGTGTGTGTGTGTGTGTGTGTGTGTGTGTGTGTGTGTGTGTGTGTGTGTGTGTGTGTGTGTGTGTGTGTGTGTGTGTGTGTGTGTGTGTGTGTGTGTGTGTGTCATGTATTCATTAGGTAGGGCTGGAGTTCTACATTGATGTTCATGCCCACTCCACCATGATGAATGGCTTCATGTACGGGAATGTGTTTGAGGAGGAGGAGAGAGTCCAGAGACAAGCCGTGTTCCCTCGCCTGCTCTGCCAAAACGCCCCAGACTTCTCCTTTGTAAGTCCATCACATCAACTGTACCAGGGACAACTTTAGGGCCCAGAGTTGTCCCTGGTCAGGCCATATCATTCCTAACCATACTCATCTCACATATGTTCCACAGGAAATACACCCCACATATTAGCAGGTGCTAGTTGGCTATGCTACAGTAGTTACTGTATCACCCACAACAGGGTTAACTGAGATCTGTCGTACAGCTGGGTGTGGAAGCTGTATTTTAAAATTCTGTGTTCCCTTTCACCTCTCAGCCACATTGACCTTCAGCGCTCAGCCAATGTGACATTTTGTATCAGTGCCAGTTACCTATAGCCAGAAGAATAACCTTTTTTGTGCAGTGACACATTCACAGCTCTCATAGAACTTTCTTCACCAGTACACAAGGAAAGTCTTTCAACAGCCAAAATGACTTTAGCCAACCAGCATACATAAAGAATGTCACAGATTGTCCACCACTTATTTATTTTGCTGGCTCAATAAAGAGCTAACCTTTTGTTGTGAGTGTATACAGACGTGTGTGCCTGCATGTGTAAAATAAAATGTTATTTGTCACATGCTTCATAAACAACAGGTGTAGACTAACAATGAAATGCTTACTGATGGGCCCTTCCCAACAATGCAGAAAGAAAAAAAGATAAACAATAGAAAAATAATAACACAAGTAAAAATACAGAATGAGTAACGATAATTTGGCTATATAGAGGAGTGGCTTCCGTCTTTCCGCTCTACCATAAAGGCCTGATTAGTGGAGTGCTGCAGAGATGGTTATCCTTCTGGAAAGTTCTCCCATCTCCACAGGGGAACTCTGGAGCTCTGTCAGAGTGACCATCAGGTTCTTTGTCATCTCCCGGACCAAGGCCCTTCTCCCCCAATGGCTTAGTTTGGCTGGGCAGCCAGTTCTAGGAAGAGTCTGGGTGGTTACAAATGTAATCTTGGGGACCTTCAATGCTGCTGACATTTTTTGGTTCCCTTTCCCAGATCTGTGCCTCAATGTTGTTTTTTTTCTTTGTCATTATGGGGTATTGTGTGTAGATTGAGGATTTTTCTTTATTTAATCAATTTTAGAATAAGGCAACGTAACAAAATGTGGGAAACGGGGGTCTGAATACTTTCCGAATGCACTGTATACTGTCCATACCATCTATATATGGATACATGACACATTCAGATATTTCCTATGTGTGTATTGTTGGGTTTCTGCTTGGTATCACTGCACTGTTGGGGCTGGAAACACAAGCATTTCGTTGCACCTGCAATAACATCTGCAAATATGTGTACGCGACCAATAAACTTTGATTTAATTTGCCCAGCCTTTCAAAGCATTTCATGGGCACAGATGTTTATTTTTTATTTCACCTTTATTTAATTAACCAGGTAGGCAAGTTGAGAACAAGTTCTCATTTACAATTGCGACCTGGCCAAAATAAAGCAAAGCAGTTTGACACATACAACAACACAGAGTTAAACATGGAGTAAAACAAACATACAGTCAATAATACAGTAGAAAAATAAGTCTATATATAATGTGAGCAAATGAGGTGAGATACAATGAGGCAAAAAAGGGCAAAAAAAAAGTAAATACAATACAGCAAGTAAAACACTGGAATGGTAGATTTGCAGTGGAAGAATGTGCAAGGTAGAGATAGGAATAGTGGGATGCAAAGGAGCAAAATAAATACAGTAAGGGGAGAGGTAGTTGTTTGGGCTAAATTATAGATGGGCTATGTAGAGGTGCAGTAATCTGTAAGCTTCTCTGACAGCTGATGCTTAAAGCTAGTGAGGGAGATAAGTGTTTCCAGTTTCAGAGATTTTTGTAGTTTGTTCCAGTCATTGGCAGC
Source organism: Oncorhynchus keta (assembly GCF_023373465.1). Lineage (NCBI taxonomy): Eukaryota > Metazoa > Chordata > Actinopteri > Salmoniformes > Salmonidae > Oncorhynchus > Oncorhynchus keta. The sequence goes on along the minus strand of NC_068421.1, from coordinate 65,012,363 downwards.
AGAGAACTGGAAGGAGAGGCGGCCAAATGAAGAATTGGTTTTGGGGGTGACCAGAGAGATATACCTGCTGGAGCGCGTGCTACAGCGAGTTGAGATAAGGGGGCACTTTACCTAGCAGGGTCTTGTAGATGACCTGGAGGCAGTGGGTTTGGCGACTAGTATGAAGCAAGGGCCAACCAACGAGAGTGTACAGGTCGCAGTGGTGGGTAATATATGGGGCTACGATGTGAGATGTGAGTGCTACGGGGCGATAGTAATTTAAACAGGTTACCTTGGGCACAGGGACTATGGTGGTCTGCTTGAAACATGTAGGTATTACAGACTGGGTCAGGGAGAGGTTGAAAATATCATGAAGACACTTGCCAGCTAGTTAGCGCATGCACTGAGTACGCATCCTGGTAATCCGCCTGGCCCCATAGCCTTGTGAATGTTAACCTGTTTAAAGGTCTTTCTCACATTGGCTACGGAGATCGAGATCAGAGTAATCCGGAACAGCTGGTATTCTCATGCACGGTTCAGTGTTGATTGCTTCGAAGCAAGCATAGAAGGAATTTAGCTTGTCTGGTAGGCTCACGTCACTGGGGAGCTTGTGGCTGGGTTTCCCTTTGTAATCTATGATAGTTTGCAAGCCCTGCCAAATCTGACGAGTTTCAGAGTATTAGGACTCAATCTTAGTCCTGTATTGACGTTTTGACTGTTTGATGGCTTGTCAGAGGTCGTAGGGGGATTTATTATAAGCGTCCGGATTAGTGTCCCGGTCCTTGAAAGCAGCAGTAGCTCTATCCTTTAGCTCAGTGAGGATGTTGCCTGGAATCCATGGCTTCTGGTTGGGATATGTGAGGACGGTCACTGTGAGGACAACGTCGTCGAAGCACTTATTCAATTAATGAAGCCGGTGACTGTGGTAAACTCCTCAATGTCATCGGTTGAATCCCAGAACATATTCCAGTCTGTGCTAGCAAAACAGTCCTGTAGTCTGCTTCATCTGACCGCTTCCATATTAAGTGCGTCACTGGTTCTTCCTTTTTTTGAGTTTCTACTTGTAAGTAGTAATCAGGAGGATAGAGTTATGGTCAGATTTGCCAAATGGAGGGCAAGGGAGAGCTTTGTATGCGTTTCTGTGTGTGGAGTAAAGGTGATCTAAAGGTGAGCTCAAGCCTCGGTGCTTGTGCACTGCTCCTGTACTCCACCTCCTTTCCAACTGCTCCACTGAAACCCGCTCCAAATTCGCTCCATTCATTAAAATCACAATTTAAATACCCATCTATTTTTGTGACTACCTGGACCTACCGATAGGTATTGAATTATTGAAATGAAACCATATGATTTGAATGAAAAGTATTTTAGTAAACAACATGAAAGGTTGACCGTTTGAAGGCTACATGTGGTATTAAACAGCATATAAAACAGCATATACAGCATATAGGTCAAGAGCCAGACAGGTAGCCTAAGGAATGAAATGAATTATTTAGACTATTAGCCTATTACCTCAAGGTTATAGCCTACAAATAAATACACTGAGTATACCAAACATTAAGAACACCTTCGATTCATCAGGGAATGGACTATACAAGGTGTCGATAGCGTTCCACAGTGATGCTGGCCCATTTTGACTCAAGTTGACTGGGTGTCTTTTGGGTGGTGGACCATTCATCATACACATGGGAAACGGTTGAGTGTGAAAAACAGGGTGGTAGTAGGTGTGCCGGGCACCTACTATCACCCTATTCAAAGCCACTTAAATATTTTATCTTGCCTACCATTCTCTGAATGGTACACATTACACAATCCATGTCTCAATTGTCTTCAAGGCTTAAAAATCCTTCTTTAACCTGTCTCCTCCCCTTCATCTACACTGACTGAAGTGGATTTAAGGAGTGACATCAATAAGGGATCATAGCTTTCCCCTGGATTCACCCGGTTAGTCCATGTCATGGAAAGAGCAGGTGTCCTTAATGTTTTGTATATTCAGTGTTGTTGTAAAACATTTGCGAGTGCGACACACTAGGCTGGCAGGAACATTATGCACTCAGCATTTAAACAACATTTTGTTGTATTCAATTAGTATTGTCTATAAATTGTGCATATAGGCTGTGAATTGAATGAAAAAATGCCTAGTTAGGCTCAGTCTACAATGCCTTTGAATTCACTTTTGGAAACAGTAGTTTGTCTAAAGTCTGGCTTTAGGCTCATGCGATGGTGCCTGGAGAGCAGGCCACCAGCGGAGAATACACTCTCCGCTCTTGCAGAGCCACTGGGAATGCTAAACACCCATCCGGCCACTCTTGCCAGGCTGGGTAGGGATGCGGAGATGTTTTTACATTTTTCTATAGGTAGTTCTAAAGGTTTTTAGGCAAAATAACCCTAGCAAAACGTAAAGCTCCTTGAAAGAAGTAAAATGTCAGGCCCATTGGGCCAAAATCAATGTGGGTGAGAAGGCTGACGCACCAGCCTTTGGGAAACTCACCAGTCAAATTGGGCATGCTCTGCTCCTCACCTGCTCTGCTCACATACTCTGATTCTAACTGAGGCCAGCAAAACCTTGAGACTTAACATTAAAGATTGTACAACAGCTGTTGTTAACAAGGAGACACACCTCCCTCTTAACCTTATCCGAAGCTGCCGTTCGGTCTTGCTGATGCATAGCAAAACCATCTATGTCCATGTCCATGTTCAGCAACGACTCCAAGAAACATAGGATATTACAGTTTTTCATGTCCGTTGATAGGATAGTCTCGTATGGAGTTCATCTAGTTTATTCCCTAGTGGTTGTACGTTCATCGAAATAAGCAGTACATCCACAGCTGCCGACTCGTTGAAGTAGAAATCGTCACCCAAATCAATGGTCAGTGATCACTGTTCTGATGCCCAGGAGATGTTTTTGGTCATAGACATGATGGCAGAAATATTACAGTTGGAAGTCGGAAGTTTACATACACTTAGGTTGGAGTCATTAAAACTCGTTTTTCAACCACTCCACAAATTTCTCGTAAACAAACTATAGTTTTGGCAAGTCGGTTAGGACATCTACTTTGTGCATGACACAAGTCATTTTTCCAACAATTGTTTACAGACAGATTATTTCACTGTATCTAAATTCCAGTGGGTCAGAAGTTTACATACACTAAGTTGACTGTGCCTTTAAACAGCTTGGAACATTTCAGAAAATTATGTAATGGCTTTAGAAGCTTCTGATAGACTAATTGACATCATTTGAGTCAATTGGAGGTGTACCTGTGTATGTATTTCAAACTCATTGCATCTTTGCTTGACATCATAAGGAAATCAAAAGAAATCAGCCAAGACCCCAGAAAAAAATTTGTAGAACTCCACAAGTCTGGTTCATCCATGGGAGCAATTTCCAAACGCCTGAAGGTACCACGTTCATCTGTACAAACAATAGTACGTAAGTATAAACACCACGCAGCCATTATACCGCTCAGGAAGGAGACGTGTTCTGTCTCCTAGAGACTTTGGTGCAAAAAGTGCAAATCAATCCCAGAACAACAGCAAAGGACCTTGTGAAGATGCTGGAGGAAACAGCTACAAAAGTATCTATATCTACAGTAAAACAAGTCATTTATCGACATAACCTGAAAGGCCGCTCAGCAAGGAAGGCACACTGCTCCAAAACCACCATAAAAAAAACAGACTACGGTTTGCAACTGCACATGGGGGCAAAGATCGTACTTTTTAGAAAAATGTCCTCTAGTTTGGCCATAATTACCATCGTTATGTTTGGAGGAAAAAGGAATAGGCTTGCAAGCCAAAGAACACCATCCCAACCGTGAAGCACGGGGGTGACAGCATCATGTTGTGGAGCTGCTTTGCTGCAGGTGGGACTGGTGCACTTCACAAAATAGATGGCATCATGAGGCGGGAAAATTATGTGGATATATTGAAGAAACATCTCAAGACATCAGTCAGGAACTTAAAGCTTGGTCGCAGATGGGTCTTCCAAATGGCCCATGACCGCAAGTATACTTCCAAAGTTGTGGCAAAATGGCTTAAGGACAACAAAGTCAAAGTATTGGAGTGGCCATCACAAAGCCCTGACCTCAATCCTAAAGAAAATTTGTGGGCAGAACTGAAAAAGTGTGTGCGAGCAAGGAGGCCTACAAACCTAACTCAGTTACACCAGCTCTGTCAGGAGGAATGGGCCAAAATTTACCCAACTTATTTTGGGAAGCTTGTGGAAGGCTACCCGAAACGTTTGATCAAAATTGAACAATTTAAAGGCAATGCTACCAAATTCTAACTGCATGTATGTAAACTTCTGACCCACTGGGAATGTGATGAAAGAAAGAAAATCTGAAATAAATAATTGTCTCTACTATTATTCTGACATTTCACATTCTTAAAATGAAGTGGTGATCCTAACTGACCTAAGACAGGGAATTTTTTACTAGGATTAAATGTCAGGAACTGAGTTTAAATGTATTTGGCTAAGGGTATGTAAATTTCCGACTTCAACTGTATGTAAAACAAGTTAAGATCAGCGTAAAAAAAAACACACATAATATCAGAATTGGTTAGGAGCCCATAAGACGGCAACTATCCACTGCAGCACCATCTTCACCACACCGTTTGTGTGTGTGTGTGTACTTCTGCATGTGTGTGCTCGCGTCGAGTGTAAGTGTATACCATTGGGGTGTGTACAGTAGTGGTGACAGCAGGCCAGAAGTCATGTCCCTTACTGTGCTCTTTTTTTCCTGCCCATTCAGCACTGCCCAAAGCACATAGAAATCAATAAGTGAAAACTGCCAGGAGTGAAAGCCAACCCTGCATTTACGTTACAGGGGTCAAGTTCCATTCATGTTGAGTGGACTACTAGAGTGCAATGGAAACTAAATTGACTTAATCATGTATTACACTGAAGCTGACAGAAAATACATGTCATATGGAGGGTGTCCACCCACTCTGACCAGAGAAGGTGAAAACACGCTTTGGTGATGAAATTTCACTTCCTTATGTTATATTTTATAACATTTTACCAAGACAAATACGATTATTCATGTTCTGAATCGTTCATTATATCCAAAATGTCGGATTTTGTAACCTATTAAACGGTCGGTTGTTTAGCAACAAAACCAACACATGCGCAACTATAGGGTTAAACAGACAGCGATGGCTATCTACACACAACCCATAATGACAAAGCAAAAACAGGTTTTTAGACATTTTTTATCATTTATAAAAAATATAATTGACTTTGAAGCACCTTTGGCAGCAATTACAGCATTGAGTCTTGGGTATGATGCTACAAGCTTGGCACACCTGTGTTTGGAGAGTTTCTCCCATTCTTCTCTGCAGATCATCTCAATCTCTGTCAGGTTGGATGGGGAGCGTTGCTGCACAGCTATTTTCAGGTCTCTCCAGAGATGTTTGATAGCATTCAAGTCCGGGCTCTGGCTGGACCACTCAAGGACATTCAGACACTTGTCCCGAAGCCAATCCTGCTTTGTCTTGGCTGTGTGCTTAGGGTCATTGTCCTGTTGGAAGGTGAACCTTCGCCCCAGTCTGAGGTCCTGAGCGCTCTCGAGCATGTTTTCATCAAGGAGCTCTCTGTACTTTGTTCCCTTCATCATCCCTCGATCCTGACTAGTCTCCCAGTCCCTGCTGCTGAATAACATCACACAGCATGATGCTGCCACCACAATGCTTCACCACAGGGATGGTGTCAGGTTTCCGTGACGCTTGGCATTCATTTCAAAGAGTTCAGTATTGGTTTCCAGAGAATCTTGTTTCTCATGGTCTGAGAGTCTTTAGGTGGCTTTTGGCAAACTCCAAGCAGGCTGTAATTTGCATTTTACTGAGGAGTGGCTTCCATCTGGCCACTCTACCATAAAGGCCTGATTGGTGCTGCAGAGATGGTTGTCCTTCTGGAAGGTTCTCCTATCTCCACAGAGGAACTCTAGAGCTCTGTCAGAATGACCATCAGGTTCTTGGTCACCTCCCTGACCAAGGCCCTTCTCCCCCAATTGTGCAGTTTGGCTGGGCGGCCAGCTCTAGGAAGAGCCTTGGTGGTTCCAAACTTATTCCGTTTAAGAATGATGGAGGCCACTGTGTTCTTGGAGACCATCAATGCTGCAGACATTTTTTGGTACCCTTCCCTGGATCACAGATTACTGCATCTGTACATAGCCCATCTATAATATAGCCCAAACAACTACCTCTTCACCTACTGTATTTATTTATTTAGCTCCTTTGTACCCCAATATTTATATTTCTACTTTGCACATTCTTCCACTGCAAATCTACCATTCCAGTGTGTTACTTGCTATATTGTATTTACTTCGCCACCATGGCCTTTTTTACCTTTACCTCCCTTATCTCACCTCATTTGCTCACATCGTATATAGACTTATTTTTCTACTGTATTATTGACTGTTTGTTTTACTCCATGTGTAACTCTGTTTTGTTGTACGTGTCGAACTGCTGTGCTTTATCTTGGCCAGGTTGCATTTGTAAATGAGAACTTGTCCTCAACTTGCCTACCTGGTTAAATCAAAATAAATTAAATAAATCTGTGCTTCAACATAATCCTGTCTCAGAGCTCTACGGACAATTCCTTCGAGCTCATGGCTTGGTTTTTGCTCTGACATGCACTGTCAAATGTGGCTTTCCAAATCATGTCCAATCAATTGAATTTATCACAGGTGGACTCCAATCAAGTTGTAGAAACATCGCAAGGATGATCAATGTGGACAGGATCTACCTGAGCTCAATTTCGAGTCTCATAGCAAAGTGTCTGAATAATTATGTAAATAAGGTTTGTTTTTTATTTTTATAAATTTGCAAAAATGTCTTAAACTGTTTTCACTTTGTCATTATGGGGTATTGTGTGTAGATTGATAAATATTTGTATTTATTTAATCCATTTTATAATAACGTTGCAAAGTTACAAAATGTGGAAAAAGTCAAGGGGCCTGAATACTTTCCGAAGGCACTGTATAGGTCTCTCCAATGTTTATTGAAAAGATAAATATAAAAATATAAATGCAACAGAAAACTATTTCAAAGATTTTACTGAGCTACAGTTCATATATGTAAATCAGTCAATTTAAATGAATGTATAAGGCCTTAATCTATGGATTTCACATGATTGGGGAAAAACAGATATGCATCTGTTGGTCACAGATACCTTAAAAAACAAGTACAGGCGTGGATTAGAAAACCATTCAGTATCTAGTGTGACCATTTGCCTCATGCAGCATATCTCCTTCGCATAGAGTTGTTCAGGCTGTTGATTGTGGCCTGTGGAATGTTGTCCCACTTCAATGGCTGAACAAAGTTGCTGGATATTGGACGGAACTGGAACACGTTGTCGTACATGTCGATCCAGAGCATCCCAAATGTACAGAATCGGGACATGTCTGGTGAGTATGCAGGTCATGGAAGAACTGGGACATTTTCAGCTTCCAGGAATTGGGTAGAGATCCTTGCAACATGGGGCCGTGAATTATCCTGCTGAAATATTAGGTGATGGCGGCGGATAAATGCCAAGACAAGGGGCCTCAGGATATCATCACGTTATCACTGTGCATTGAAATTGACAAAATGCAATTGTGTTCGTTGTCCGTAGCTTATGCCTGCCCATACCATAACTCCATCGCCACCATGGGGCACTCTGAATTGAACGTTGTGAACAGCAAAACGCTCACCCACACGGCGCCATGCACGTGGTCTGTGGCTGTGAGGAAGGTTGGATATACTGACAAATTCTCTAAAACGACATTGGAGGCGGCTTATAGTAGTGAAATGAACATTCAATTCTCTGGCAACAGCTTTGGTAGACATTCCTGCAGTCAGTATGCCAATTGCACACTCTCTCAACTTGAGACATCTGTGGCATAGAGTACCACAGTATGAGTCATAATACCCATAAATCCTAGTAGTCAAACAAGAAACCCCCCCCCCCATAGGGGATTTTAGAAACTCTTAAAATAAAGGTGTGTTTCGTGTAGGCTTACCCTGGCATGACGTTTTGATAACTGTGTCAATCTCTCTAGGACAAGGTGACTTATCAATATATTCATCTGTATTTACCCTCCTAATATGAAATGCTAATTAGCTGATAATGTGGCTATCATAAAGAGCTACAAATGCCATGGTGATCTGGACAAGACTGACGAATCAAGGCAAAGGTAAGAATCTCTGGATTAACTATCTAATGTTAGGTAAATTTAGTAATACATTGGCTAAATGTCTTTATATTTACAATTTTGCAAACTGTCTTGTGCAAGTTTTAAATTGACACTACATGTTAACAAAGGTGTCAGCTGGAGATGACATTCAGGAGCTTGCAGAGATTTGTAGTCTTGCATGATGTCTCCTTTGATACTAATTAGCATTTTCCAATCTGTAAATAGAGACGAATATATTGATGAAAGTCACCTTGACCGGGTGTCACGTTCGTTTGTAGAGAAGGACCAAGGTGCAGAACAAACACTACTTAAATATGATCCCCAATTAGAGACAACGATTACCAGCTGCCTCTAATTGAGAATCATACAAATCACCAACATAGAAATATGAAAACTAGAACACCCACATAGAAATAATAAACTAGACTAACCCCCCAGTCACGCCCTGACCTACTCCACCATAGAAAATAAAGACTCTATGGTTAGGATGTGACACAGAGAGAGATTTACATTGTTATCATAACGTCATGCCAGGGTAAGCCTACAAGAAACACAACCCTTATTTTAAGGGTCTAAAATTCCCTATGGGAAAATGAATGGTGGAAAAACGATTGGAACCATTTCCCTTTTTGACCGCTAGGTTTTATGGGTATTATGACACCATTGTGGGGCTCTATTGTGTTGTCTGACAAAGTTACACATTTTAGTGGCCTTTTATTGTCCCTAGCACAAGGTGCACCTGTGTAATGATCATGCTGTTAAATCAGCTTCTTGATACGCCACAACTGTCTGGTGGATGGATTATCTTGGCAAAGGAGAAATGCTCACTAACAGAGGTGTAAACAAAAAACCTAATATTAGATCAAGTGATCCTGAGTTTACAAATAACAAAAATTGATACTTAATTAAATAAAATAACGAAGTTATGCAACACCCAATTCCCCTGTGTGAAAAGGAATTGCCCCTTACCACTCAATAACTGGTTGTGACACCTTTAGCTGGTTGATACTTTACCCCTACGCTAAGTTATCGTTACTCATTGTGTATTTATTTGTGTTATTATCTTTCTATTCTTCTCTCTGTATTGTTGGGAAGGGCCCATATGTAAGCATTTCACTGTTAGTCTACACCTGTTGTTTACGAAGCTTGGATAAGCTTAGGATAAGTCATCCTTCTCCCCCCTTTAAGATTTAGATGCACTATTGTAAAGTGACTGTTCCACTGGATGTCATAAGGTGAATGCACCAATTTGTAAGTCGCTCTGGATAAGAGCGTCTGCTAAATGACTTAAATGTAATGTAATGTAAATGCTTGTGACAAATACAATTTGATTTGATTTTTGATTTGACAATGAGTACTTGTCTCTCAAATACATCGTTACAGTTCATGTTAAGCTAGCTAGTGAATTTTTGCCATATTAGCATAGAAGTGACATCAGTAAAAACACCTCAAAACAAGACATGGTATCAAGGACAAGATAAAACTAGCTTAAACGAGCCACCTACAATTCTCCACATGGCAGCTTCGTGTCATTATTGCAAGCTATCTGGCCATCTAAAATCACAACTGATTGGACTTCTGCCCACATTGAAGCGCGCAAATTGCTTTCGCGACTTTGTCAGCTAACCTGTCTATATCGAGCTCTGTTGACATGGCGGTGCAGGTTTGTCGTAACAACTTTTGATTATTTAACATTTTGAGGTTGTCGTGGGTAGCATGTTGTTGCCGTGGGTAGCAAAATGCTAAATTAACATGACGAGCTGAATTAAATGTAAAAGGCTTTGAAAATAAAAATCTTGGTTTACACTCAGTGCTCCGTTGACATTTCAGATATTATTTTCGTAAGAAATCTTCGAAAACAGGAATTTCTAATTAATGTGAAAAGTGTATTCAAAATCGATATCCATCTTACTTCTATATTGTTTTATGTCCTGTGGAGTTGAGGAGAAAGATGACGAGTTCCAGTAGGCTTAATTCTTGCACAGAATCCAGCCAAATTGACACAGTTCAATTTTCCAGATTATTGACCATTCGTTCTCTGGCCTCCATTGATTTAGTCACCCTAATTCTGTCAATCCAAAAGTTTATAAACTCCAATAACTTTTTAACGGATTATGATAGAGACATGAAGTTTGGACCATTGGTTTTCGTAGAAGTATATTAACACAATTGTCCCATTGGTCAAAAATGCTCTTTTGATTGGACATATATGCATTACAACAGGACCACAATGAGTTCTGTGAGTTCTGTTATTAGAATTAAGCATTGAAATTCACCAACATACACCAAAAAAAAGGAGGACCAAGGCACTCTTCATATAATGAATTAAAATACCTTTATTTGAATGGCATGTTCAATGGAAACCAAATTTAAAAACTCTGACGTGTTTCGGCTTCTATACACATATACTTTGTCACTTGTCTGACTAATTATTTATTTATAATGTTGGTATAGTAGAATATTTTCTGTATTAACAGTGTTTCACTTCACAGTCCAACACGTCATTTAACCGTGACGTGGTGAAGGCTGGCACCGGGAGGCGCTTCCTGGGTGGCCTGCTGGACGACACGTCCTACTGCTACACCCTGGAGGTGTCCTTCTACAGCTACATGGCAGCGGGGAGCACGTCGCCCGTTCCCTACACCGAGGACACCTGTATCCTTCTCTCTCATTGTCATCAGGGTTCCCAGGGAGCCTGGCCCGGGCCCCCGCCTCCTTCTGCCCACGCCTTCCCACCCTCCCCCGCTGGCTGATGGAGGAGAAAGGAGAGGAGGCATCAGGGGGAGAGACAGAGATGGAGCACACGACACGTGTATGTCTCCTCCCTCCCTCCCTCCCTCTCTCCCTCCACTAACTTCCCCAAACTTTAGAGCTTCACATCTCATAGAAAGCATGCTGTATTGGTGTCAGAGTTGATTGATAGTTACATCAATACACCCTGTCCATCCATGTAGGACAAGATATGCAACAGGAACAGAGGAGATTGTGTGTTGTGGTGCCTGGGACTAGGGTTGCAAATGGAGGGTATATTACTGGTGCCTGGGACTTGTGGGATGCAGGCTGCAGCACAGATTGGTTTAAAGGGAAATTGAGTGAGAGGTTCTGTCGTATATTGAAAGGCTCATGTCATTGAGCCAGCAAATCAGTGTACAAACACTAACAGTGTTTTGTGTTTTTGTGGACACCAACACGCATCGAAAACAGAATCCGATTTCTCCCTGAGAGCCCAGTCTGTGCACAGCGATTGGGCACTGTGGGCAGATTGAATTTGTGTCTTCTTGAGGGAGATACTCTGGACTACAAAAGGTCTGATTCTCCATATAAATGCTACTCCTGAGTAGACAAAAGCCAGACCTGTGCAGATGTCTTGGCCAGTGAAATTATCTGGGCCGTGTCTGTACACCATGCAACAGAAAAGCTGTCTGTAGAGCCCACTAATGAGGGCTGATGGTGATAATGTCAGTCTATTGTACTGGTTCTCCATCCCCCAGCGTTTATCCACACTGCCTGCCCCTATAGTAACAACCTCATTTAGGGCCAGACGAGAGCCTATTGATTTCCTAGTCATTATTGGAGGCCTGGCTCGATCGACAGGCAGTACAGGGCTGAGATGTAGACGAGTCAGGTCAGCCCTTATCCACCTGAACGCTGCCTTGCTCTTTTGTTCAGCCAGATACGTAGTGACAGTGGGAAGGCAACACCTGCCCCATTGATTTTGTTTACAAAAGAGGTAGAGAGCATGTGTGTTCTGCTTTTGTTGTGATGAAGAATAGAATACAGCAGGCCTGTTAATTGCATAGTCTTTTGTACACTCCAAATGCATTCAGGGTTAAATGTGTAACCTTTATTTAACCAGGCAAGTCAGTTAAGAACAAACTCTTATTTACAATGACAGCCTACTCCGGCCAAACCCAAACTACGCTGGGCCAATTGTGCACCGCCCTGTGGGACTCCCAATCACAGCCGGATGTGATACAGCCTGGATTCAAACCAGGGACTTTAGTGATTTCTCTTGCACTGAGATGCAGTGTCTTAGACCACTGCGCCACTCGGGAGCCTTAAAAAATAAATAGGCATTAAATAGACATTCTCTATAGACTAAAATGTTCCTTCAGATTAACTTGTTTTTAACCATTTTAACAAACTTTGTTGGAAAAGAGGAGACACGTCTCAGATCCATGGGATAGAGAAGAAGCAGAAAACCAGAGTGGTGTGGAGTCAGCCTACAGGCAGAAAAGTGTACTATACAGTGCCCATATTCCCTGTTTTGAGATGAGAGGAGATGTTCTGTGTACCGTAAGTGCCCTCTAGTGCCAGGAGGGTGAGGTGTCTGTGTGTGGCTCAGCTCCATGTGGCTCTGTCCCTGCCTGCCTTGTATCACTCTGTCACACTGTAGACAAACCACTGCCAGCGACCCTTATATACAGGGCATCCATTCACTTCTTTGTTTAATTATTTATTTATCTTGTGTTTATATCAAAAGGGCTCTAAAGCTTTCTCATCTCACTCAATGTTTTCCCCCAACCCAGTGCTCCACTGAACTGTCAAGTCCAAGGCCTAGTTGGCTGGCTCGCTATAATAAGAAACCCATTCATGTAGAATTACACTGCCTCCAGGACATTCTTATCCCTTAGTGTCAGAGAGGGGATGGAAACAAAAAAAATCTCTTTACTGTGTGTGGAAAGAGTCATAATTTACCCGTGATGCTCCTCTCCTTGAAAATGTTCCTTTCTTTGTTTCCCCACATAAAAGAGCTGTGCTGTACAGAGGAGACAGTTGGAACAGAGAGGCTGCTGTAATATGTATGCACATAGCATAACCACGGTGATAGCCACACACTGCAAGTGCATAACAAGTCCCTTGATTATTTGTCACTGTGCAGTGGGCTTAAAGAAAGAGATAAGAAAACAGAACAGAGCTGCTGCGGTCCGTCACACCCCCTTTATGCTTCTGGAGTAGCAGTGTTTACTGGCTGTCTTTGTTGGTCTCTCTGCGCTAAAGTATGCTGGCTGAAAGCAAGATGGATGAGGTGAGGTAATAATGTAAATGGAAGAACATTATATAGGAATACCATGGAGGCGAGCCTAGTGGGTGATCGGGATGTGGAGGGGGGACTGAGTCATGGTAGGGGTTGGGGGCCCTGCTGGAGGCAGGCAGGAACAGGCCTGGGGGACGCGTGTAGCTGGGCTTGGGGAGGGGGAGTGTCAGCACCACGCAGGGAGAGGGCAGCGGTGACTTCGTGTAGAGCAAAGATTGGGGTCAGACAGGTTGAAGGAACCAGCCATGTCGCTTTTTACTCCCCGGTGATCTGGTCTGTTGAGCGTGCAAATCATCAACAAAGACCTTTATGCTTTGCAACCCCCCTCCCGCTCTAAAAATGAATGAATTATAAATAAATAATTACCTGGACACCCAAATGAATCCCCCTTCTCCTGTTTAAAGTCTGTTATTAAATGAAGTGCCTTCGTCCCTCTGTGCACTCTCTGTGACGTCTATTAAGATTTAACACACTTAACCCCCCCCAAAAAAATGTCTCAAGGTTTCACCATCATTGGAAAGCCCTAGTTATTTGGTTGCTTTGACAAAGTCATTTCTGAAGGCTATTATTTATTTCATATGATTAGTGATACATTTTTAAGGTCCACCCTATTACGTGAACTGAATTCTCATTTTAATATGGTGAAACTATTCCTTTAAAAAAAAATTTTAACAAACATTGAACATCTAATAGTCAAATCATAGTGGAAAAGCAGATGAGCTAGTTCTACTCTTTTTGGCCATTTTCTGGTGTTTTGTGGTGGGTCAAGCATAACACGTCAACCCTGTTACCCATCATTGTTGTTAAGCTTGTATTCAGTTGCCCCTCCCTGTTGCACGCAACAAGCTTCTATTCCCCCTGTCTCAAGGGGATGTATGGCTGATTTAAGAGGAAATCGTCAACCCTGTTACGGTCAACCCTGTTACGGTCAACCCTTTTGCTTTATTTATTTGGCACTTAACAGGAACTTACTATAGTCTTCTTTTTTTTACCTTTTGAGGTGGAAACAAAGTGTTTTTATTAAGTTGAACATGTGCTCTTCATGACAGAATGTAATAATTTGGTGACATCAACAACACCAAAATCACCAAGTTACACTACCCAAAATGGACTAATTTGATGGAAGGACCTTGTAGTCACCAGGGTAATTCTGCCACTTTTCAACATCATATTCATTATCTCCTGCACAATACTAGTATCTACATATGTGAAAATGGGCCATTTCTGTGATTAAAAAGATAAGATGAAAGATCCTAAAAAAAGCTTCACTGTTTCATCACAGGGTAGGATCAAACTTAAGAAAAACAGTTATTTTCAAAAACATGCAACAGGTTTTCAGCCAGAGAGAGGGTCTTTTCTTGCTCCCCACGTCAATGCGAATTTCATATTTTTCAAATTCACCGATTTTTCCTTACTTTACTTCCCCCGTCTATGGTCACCCAGGTCTAAAAGGCTCATTATATTGAATGAGCAAGCTGTGAATGTTCCACGCCAGAGCAGTTGGAATATTCTCAGTCGTTTAATGATTTCACCACCTGTAATCTTGCACAAAATGGACAGAAACAATGTTTCATGCTGAGAATTCACTGAGGCATTTGCTTTGTTCTTAGACTGATGTCCTATTGGGAAGATTCCACTGTGGCTTCATAGGACTGGTGTCCCTCTGAGTCTATAGTCTCTGTGTGCTGGTCTGTTATGGCTCTCCATGGATAGGGATTGGCAACATTGTGAAGAGATGAGCACTCAAACAGAGGAAGGTACAATACCAACCTCTTGCTCAAAGACTTTGCGATGGAGCTGTTTTCTTAAAATAACTTCAAAAAATATATTATTCAAAATGTTATGTCTTACTTCAAGTATGTAATTTATAATATATCTGAAGTAGGACAGAGCAGACACATTTGGTCTACCTTTCTGTCAAGGTTATTCTATTTTCTCATTTAGGTTATTGTGGAGGTTTTCAGGTTATTCTATTTTCTCAATCAAACTTGATCTTTTTGATGAGATATACACACTGTAATGTCAGAACATCATTAACAGGGAGACCAGACAGTGTGAATGTTGAGAGATTCTGGGACCTTATTCAAAACCCAGCTTTATGCTTTGACTGGGAGAGCAAGTAATCTGTGACTTTCATGTCTTCCCACTTTTAGTTTTTTTATAGAACTTTACACAATGCCTTCCATCTATTTAAAGTAAGATGATGAGGGTTGATTGGACAATGGACTCCAGCGCTAGCTATGTCATGTGACCAGGCATGCCAGTGGTGAGAGGCAGCTATGCGTTGCCCTTTTTACTCTTGAGTTAACAAGTCCAGCGCTGGGCTGAAGAGAGACAGCTCCTTGTCCCGGCGGTGTGCCATTTCCCCCTGTCCTTTAGACTCCAGTCCAGACGGCTACTGAAAGACCTATTATCCCCGGGTCTCACCATAAAAGTCTCACTCAATCAAGCATGGCCATGTTGTCAAACCCTTAGTTTGGTATCACTGCCTCACTTAAGTGTTGTGCTGTCCTGAACACGTTCCATACACATAAATTGATACAGCACGAGGAGCACAATGTGGAACCGGACAGCTCGGTGGTTCCTCCTGGCTTCAACATCAATCACCAGCCCACAGAAGACGGCACGGCCTGACAGCTAGCTGCAGTCTGGGAGATCACTCTGACAACAGCAATACATTGGCACACGCAAAGTATGGGAGCGTGACTCACACAGGGACATTTGAATACCAAACCTGCCAATTGAACATTTCAGGCTTCGCTAATCATGACACTTAGTTGATGGACAGTGACAAGTAGGCAGATATTCTCCCACAGTTGCAGTAATATGCTCCTCAGATCATCATTAGACGTGGTAGGATACTCTCAATTGTTGACTTATTTTCTTTCTCCTTTCCATTAAATCACAGGGTAGGCTTACTTTTATCCACAAACAAATATAATTAGGAATTTCATGCTATTCAAAACCCTATTAGTTGACTTGCGTGACAGTATACATGGAGTCTTAAATGAAGTTTCCTTCATCATCCCTACTGGCTTTTAGACAGACAGATTAGATAGAGGTCATCTGATGCTGCTCAGCCAGTGGCTCTGAGAGCTTTATGGCATGAGATGTACGTACCAATCTAGCCACTGGACATATCTGCTGCCTGCCCTCTGCACCTCTTAAGTGACGGACACTGGACAGACTCCAGACCTGCAGCACTCAGGGCTACTCCTTATCACTGCTGTCAGTCCCCATTAGGAGTCTGCTGAAGATGAGGCCCTATCTGATAGCTGTGTGTGTGTGTGTGTGTGTGTGTGTGTGTGTGTGTGTGTGTGTGTGTGTGTGTGTGTGTGTGTGTGTGTGTGTGTGTGTGTGTGTGTGTGTGTGTGTGTGTGTGTGTGTGTGTGTGTGTGTGTGTGTGTGTGTGTGTGTGTGTTCATGCGTGTGTATGTCTTTGTTACTGCATGGATGCCTGTGTTTTGTGTCTGGATTTCTTTAAGGGGGAGAACAGGTGTTGGATGTCTAATGAATGAAGCATTACACATTAGCTACAAAGTTTCTTATAGGAAAAGGACACAAGGTCTTTGAACATAGTTTAGCTGCGGGGGGAAAACATGCTCCCTTTGTGCACCGCTGTTTACTGTTTTAATTAGCATTGTTAATTGGCTCTTTGTATCACCCTGGTGACAGGCCTGTCACTTGATGGTATTGATGGCGCTGATGTCCCTAATTTGTCTTCTTGTTAGGGATGGTCTGCTGTGGACGCTGGTGTTTTGTTCCTTGTCATTGGGGCATCATTGTCCGTCTGTCTGTTTAGACTGGGCACATGACACTGAAAGCAGATAAACAGCTTGGTAAACAAATCATCTGTCGTATCTGCTGTGGAGTGTCCATTTTCCCATTGTCTCGTCACCTCATCAGCCCCACGGTGGCTTGTCCTTGAGTCACAACAAAGGCCTTTATCGATCCTACAAGAGGGTAGAGGAGATATTAAAGCCCCTCATGCTCCAAAGCTGCTGCAGTATCCTCTCTGCCATACTGTAGATCTGGTAGGCCAGAGCACCCAGCACAACTCTCCTCTTCTCATTGACCTGACATTCCAATGTACCAAAAGTTGAGTTCCTATCACCTTACCCAACAAGCACCACAAAGACGTCCTCTCTGAGCTTTACTGTAGTCTACCTCCGCTGTCCAGTTCTCCATCTGATAACACAATGAAGCACACCCTAATTTACCACCAAATTTCTTGCCATGTTTCCCGAGGACATCCTGTATTCCCTGGCCTGTCCTCTTTGTGAGTTACAGTAGAATGGACTGCTATTGAGTTCAGAGCCAGCTGTCTAGTGTCCAGCCGTTTAGCCTGATGTCCTGCGTTTGTCTCCAGGCAGGGAGATTTAGTATAGAAATTATCCTGAGAGGAAGATATTGTCCATCTTGGCAGGGAAGGTCCTTCAGCGAAGGCTTATTTTCTGCCTGACTGTGCCAATGGGCCTACTTATATTGGTCAGCCTTGTTTTCTATGGAGACAAGGAATTGGAAAGAACTTTGATAGTAATATAGAAATTCTGATGTGCACCTTCATTCTGAAAGGGAAAATGTACTGTCTAGGTGGAATGTGACATTTTGTGTCAGTAAAATACTTACATATTGCCAACTGCATACATTTGTTTCTTTATGCACCATTGCAGGAAGGGCTGCCAAACTTCCACCCCCCTTGATTATGCAACACCTTTCCCTCCTGCCTGGTGTGTTGAGTTGATGTTTTGGAACTTTCCACCCTCCTTCGCGAGCTGCCCTCAGGCTGTGCTTTGGCAGAGTCCTCACTTCCTGCCGCTAGCAGCTCATCCCGACTGCTCTGGTTGCCCTTGGCAACAGGTCAGCAGCCAATCAGGGTGTTGGAGTGTCCCGCCCGCAGCTGTGATGCAGATGAAGTATTTTCCTTCCGAAGCGGCCATCCATCACCAACTTCCTGTAATAGATGTGAGATGTGACATCACAAGCTGAGAGGCCATCTGCACTCCACGGGTTTCTGGGATATTTCTGTCATTGCTCAGAGCATGCGTTTGCGCTGGCACCGTTTTATCACGGGGTAACACAAAACTTTCCCAAGGTCAAAATGAAGATGTCAGGGATACATGAGGGACGGTGGTCTATCAGTGGCTGGAGAGGCTGGTGTAGGATAACCTTATGGAGAGCACTCTGGGTTAAAACAGACCTGTATTGGATTATAACAGTCTGGAGGACAAGTATGTTGTACTGCATCATGTCTTCAGAAGAATCCTCAAAATTATGGTACTCACTTCAGAGGATGGTCAACATGACATAAGGCTAGAATTAAGATACTGCATGTTACCATTCTAAAATAACTAGAGAAGAAGATTATTGTAACTATAGATGCATAGCAGGTTATGAGCCTAAAATAGTTAATGGCATGATGCAGAGGTTGTAGCGCCAGACAGATGGGTGTAAATACAAGAGCTGGAGCTGTGCGGAGAGTGCCCATCGACCGGCAGAGTGACGAATGGAGGCCCACAGAGACACCACCTTTCCAGGCTAAGGTGACTGAGTAGCAACAGTGGGGTATGGAAGGGGGATGAGGAAGGTGCTGGCACTCAAAGCCAAAATAGGGCAAATGGGAGGCACCCTATGCAGACAGCATGGTGAAGAAGGTGCAACAGCGCCTCTTCAACCTCAGGAGGCTGAAGATATTTGGCTTGTCACCTTAAAGCCTCACAAACTTCTACAGATGCACAATTGAGAGCATCATGTCGGGTTGTATCACCTCCTGGTACGGCAACTGCTCCGCCCACAACCGTAAGGCTCTCCAAAGGCTAGTGAGGTCTGCATAACGCATCACCGTGGGCAAACTACCTGCCCTCTAGGACACCTACAGCACCCGATGTCACAGGAAGGCCAAAAAGATCATCAAGGACAACAACCACCCAATCAACTGCCTGTTCACCCTGCTACCATCCAGAAGGCGAGGTCAGTACAGGTGCATCAAATCTGGGACCGAAAGACTGAAAAACATATATCTCAAGGCCATCAGACTGTTAAACAGCCATCACTAACACAGAGAGGCTGCTGCCTTACATACAGACTCAAAATCATTGGCCATTACTCATCTCATTTTTAAAATGTAACCTTTATTTAACTATGCAAGTCAGTTAAGAACAAATTCTTATTTACAATAACGGACTACAAAAAGGCAAAAGGCCTCCTGCGGGGAAGGGGGCTGGGATTAAAAATAAGTCAAATATAAATATAGGAAAAAACATCACGACAACACTACATAAAGAGAGACCTAAAGACAACAACATAGCATGGTAGCAACACAACATAACAACAACATGGTTGCAGCACAAAACATGGTACAAACATTATTGGGCACAGACATCATCACAAAGGGCAAGAAGGAAGAGACAACAATATATCACACAAAGCAGCCACAACTGTCGGCAAGAGTGTCTATATTCTATACCATCTATTGCATCTTGCCTATACCGCTCAGTCATCGCTCATTCATATATTTATATGTACATATTATTATTCCGTCCCTTTACTTAGATTTGTGTGTGTTAGGTAGTTGTTGTGGAATTGTTGATACTAGATATTGCTGCACTGTCAGAACTAGAAGCACAAGCATTTCGCTACACTCACATTAACATCTGCTAACCACGGGTAGGTGACCAATACAATTTGATTTGATTTGTCTTCTTTGTTAATCTATGACATGTTAGCTTCCATACAGTGTGATGTGTGTGCACGTGCATGTGTTCACTGAGAAGACACAAAGGCATGGACCTCCTCCCAGACACTCAATTCAGCCCAAGGATGGATTGTTTATGAGTTAACAGCTTTGGATAATGGGATTTCACCTACAAGGCCTTGGATTTATGTTTCCTAGGTAATATCTGAGCGTTGAAAGGAATAATAATACAAAAAATACACAATTTATTTTTATATTTCTTTCACTGGCACTTGTTTCAATCATAGAGGTGTGACAGATAGACAGGTCATATCTGAACATCAACAAGGAAATGACAAGAGGTGAACAATTATGTCTCTGTGTCATTTCATCATTTTGGTCTGTCTGGTAAAGAATATATTCATAACAACACCTTTACTGGGGAACCTATGTGTCCATCTTGGATGAAATATGGATTACTGGTATTTGTCACTCATTTCTTTCTTGTTCTGG
Source organism: Oncorhynchus keta (assembly GCF_023373465.1). NCBI lineage: Eukaryota > Metazoa > Chordata > Actinopteri > Salmoniformes > Salmonidae > Oncorhynchus > Oncorhynchus keta. The sequence goes on along the minus strand of NC_068421.1, from coordinate 64,991,992 downwards.
TCCTATGAATTATAATCGTACATGAGGAAATTTTTTCTCATCGTTTTACCTATTGTCTTAACAGTATTTATGTGTGTAGTGATTCGTCTAGATTGACCAGCATTTAAAAAAAAAATGTTTTCTACATTTTGCCTTAATCTAAATCATTTTGTTATTATCTGTGTTTGTGATCTAATCCAGCTCGGCGTCATGGCAACAGCATGCAGAGTAACCACACAGTTTTATGATCAAGTGTCTCAAGTTATTGATGCCTTCCATAATGTGGTGGGGGCTGGGGGCTAGACTTGTGAATTTTTAAAAAGCCTGGGCGGTAAGTAATTGCCACTGTGATGCCTTCCACCTTCGTGTTTTTGGCTGATGTAGTTGATTTACCCCCACTAAGTGCGGAACACAGTGTGTTGTAGCTTGGTAATTTATACGCCACATTTCTCTACTGGTTATTGCTTAGTTATTTACTGCAAATGGTTCTATTTGTTCTGTGAGGAAGAAACTAGGGCTTTATTTATTTATTTATTTATTTCAATTAATAGTAGAGTGTCAGAGGCAGGATTTAGAGGCTTTGTGAAATGAAACAGTGTAACTCCAGTAAATGCCTCCCAGCCAGGGAGAAATTGCCTTGTTGTTGACTAAAGTAAAGGCTAACAGCGCCATATGTTCATGTTATAGGGAAGAACCTTAACATGGTCCCCTCAGACATGAAGCTGGGAAGAAATGTTGCCCGCACCTTCCTCGACTACTACAGGCACAACAACTTCATTGATGACAACAAACTACAAATCCCAAATCACATCAACAGGTAGTGTTTCTAATGACACATTTCAATAACTTGTCCAGTTTACATCCTATTTGTTTAACTTGATAATATTCACTAATGTTTTTGTGTTCTCAGTATGGAGGTATTGTCCCAGGGTCGACAGGGGAATGGAAATGGGAACGGGAGGACGTCTGGGAGCGAGAGAGGAGCAGAGAGGAAGAACCAGAGTATCACAGGAGAGTACTAGACACCTGGCAATAACATACTGGAGAGACCAGTCCAGTCTGACCACTGTATAAGGCTCCTGACTCACAGCCCTACACTATATCCACACAGCCCTACACTATATCCACACAGCCCTACACTATATCCACACAGCCCTACACTATATCCACACAGCCCTACACTATATCCACACAGCCCTACACTATATCCACACAGCCCTACACTATATCCACACAGCCCTACACTATATCCACACAGCCCTACACTATATCCACACAGCCCTACACTATATCCACACAGCCCTACACTATATCCACACAGCCCTACACTATATCCACACAGCCCTACACTATATCCACACAGCCCACTATATCACACAGCCCTACACTATATCCACACAGCCTTACACTATATCCACACAGCCCTACACTATATCCACACAGCCCTACACTATATCCACACAGCCCTACACTATATCCACACAGCCTTACACTATATCCACACAGCCCTACACTATATCCACACAGCCTTACACTATATCCACACAGCCCTACACTATATCCACACAGCCTTACACTATATCCACACAGCCCTACACTATATCCACACAGCCCTCATGAAAATTAGATGCATCAGCCCAAGACAAAGGATGCAATTTCACAAACGGATCACTTTTGGATAACATGTTAATTGGAGGATATTTACCCATGGAACTTCATTAGAGCAAGTTGCTCTGACTGTATGAAATGTATGGGACGAATCAAGCTGACACATATACATCTCACGTTCCATTTGAGGCCTTCATACGTCATTCATATATTTTACCACAATGTGCTTTTTCCATTTTAGGTATTGCTTTTTATTCAAATGTATTCACGCATGTCATTGAAAATAAGTGCATGTGTTTTCTCTTGTAAGTAACTTATTTTGTGTTTATCTTGCCGCTCTGTATCCTACATTATTTGGAGGGGTTTAATGGGAGGGGTAACCCATTTTTGTTTAGTCATGACCATATCGGTATCTAAGTATTCTGTTGATAAAACTATGAAATATAACACACATTTGTAAGTTTGTGAAATTGATGTTCAGTCATTGTCAGTGCATTAGTTTACACAGGTGTTTGCGATTTAAAGGAAACAGATTTCAACTGAAGTCATTTCATGGATTATAATATAGAAGAAAATTCATGAATTTGAAATCCCTCTAGAAAATGATGGGTATCTATCAAGTATGAACTTGCCCTGAATTGACTGATATCCATTCATTTCCATATTTTACTGCAATGTAAACATCTATTCAACCTATCTGTTCAGAGCACAGAGTGCTTTTCACTGCATTATGTAAAACATCATCCATGGGACTTGCTCAACACAAAGGCATAAGTAGGAGAGCTAGAGAGAATGGTACATTAGTCAAGTGTGGCGTGAAGAACAACATGTAATTTTCAGACCAGTCATTTGGAATAAGTGAGGCAATCTGTCAGCATAAAAGCATACACAAAGGACTTTTACATGGTTGACGAGAAGATGGAGAGGCTGTACGAGAATGACGAAAGACATTTGTCTTTTGATGCTTTCACTGAACATGTGTCAGACCTGGACCTGTCCAACACTAAAGTGCATGTTAGTGCATCTCTTACACACACACACACACACACACACACACACACACACACACACACACACACACACACACACACACACACACACACACACACACACACACACACACACACACACACACACACACACACACACACACACACAAACAAACTGCATGCACACACACAGGAAAATGCTTCCTTCTATTCAAAGTGCACGGTCCCCAGTGTGCTGCTATCATTTTAAGCTTTATCTAGAGATATTATTCTCTATTGCTTTCTCAATGAGACTGGGCACATTACTTTTTAATTAATTGTACACAGCTATGCATGCGAGAAGGTGAGAATTGTTAATACATTTTCTCTTCAATAGTCAAGAAAATTATATTTCTAATTAGCCGTCCTTACATTTGTTATGCATTATTTAGCCTCTTACCAAATCCCAGAGGTTCTTGTTTATCTAAGAGGATGGTTAATTGAAGCTGCAGGTAGCCTAATGGTTAAGAGCAGTGGGCCAGTATCCGAAAGGTCGCTAGTTCAAATCCCTGAGACAACTAGGTGAATATCTGTCAATGTGCCCTTGAGTAAGGCATTTAACCTTAGTTGCTCTGGATAAGAGCAACTGCTAAATTACTCAAATGTAAAAGCACTGCAAACAAGTCTGTTTAGAGCCCCGCTGTGGTCAGTGTCACCCTGTATATAACAAAGCCAGTAGAGGTTGGTGTGTATAACTACTCATCTAAAGGATGATCATGAATGCAAGACTAATGTGGGGTAGGACTGGAAGTTTGTTTTTCTAAGCATTACTCAAATAAAATAAATGCGTGGCATGATCTAAAGTCTACTTATTTGATCGCTCTGCAGCTCTCATCATTTATCAGGACATTGTAACTATTTATTCTCAATCTGCCCAATAAATGGTTTTGGACTTTTGTTGGATCCACTGAACACAGTCTACAAAATGCAGATTGATTGAATTCCAGTTTTTTTCCCCCCAAGAGTCACATGACCACCAATATCTTTGCTTTGCTAGAGTCAGAGTAGCGCAGAAGGTGTTGTATGCTGAAGCAGTGCAGACAATTGAGAAGGATGGGTCCAAGGATAAGGGATCCTGTGAGTAGTAGATCTGTGCCAGCACAGAGGGATAAGTTAATGAGTAATATATGCTTCAGTATGGTTGGCTTCTCTGCGTTCATAGCAATGGTTATCAACTGTGCTGCAGAAGTGGAACATAAATGGCAGAAAATGGATGTTGTGGTGGCAGCTCCAGGGAAGTATTTGGGTATACGAGATGAGATTTGACTTTAGAAGAGTTACCTTCTGTATGTGTTGAGTGGTGGTGTCCCTTTCTCCCAGGCCATTTGCATGGTACAGGGACAGATAAGGTCAAGGTAGTGGAATGGGTTTTTAATGTTTTAGTGTAGGGTTAGTTGGAAGAGTGTTCTTTTGTATATACAGTACCAGTCAAAAGTTTGGACACACCTACTCATTCCAGAGTTTTTCTTTATGTTTTATTATTTTCTACATTGTAGAATAATAGTGAAGACATCAAAACTATGAAATAACGCATATGGAATCATGTAGTAACCACAAAAGTGTTAAACAAATGAAAATATATATTATATTTGAGATTCTTCAAAGTAGCCACCTTTTGCCTTGATGACAGCTTTGCACACTCTTGGCATTCTCTCAACCAGCTTCATGAGGTAGTCACCTGGAATGCATTTCAACTAACAGGTGTGCCTTGTTAAAAGTTAATTTGTGGAATTTCTTTCCTTCTTAATGCATTTGAGCCAATCAGTTGTGTTGTGACAAGGTAGGGGTGGTATACAGAAGATATCCCTATTTGGCAATAGACCAAGTCCATATTATGGCAAGAACAGCTCAAATAAGCAAAGAGAAATGACAGTATATCATTACTTTATGACATGAAGGTCAGTCAATCGGGAACATTTCAAGAACTTTGTTTCTTCAAATGTAGTCTCAAACGCTATGATGAAACTGGCTCTCATGAGGACCGCCACAGGAAAGGAAGATCCAGAGTTACCTCTACAGCAGAGGATAAGTTCATTAGAGTTACTAGCCTCAGAAATTGCAGCCCAAATAAATGCTTCACAGAGTTCAAGTAACAGACACATCTCAGTATCAACTGTTCAGAGGAGACTGCGTGAATCAATCTTTCATGTTCGAAATACTGCAAAGAAACCACTACTAAAGGACACCAATAAAAATAAGAGACTTGCTTGGGCCAAGAAACACGAGCAATGGATATTAGACCGGTGGAAATCTGTCCTTTGGTCTGATGAGTCCAAATTTGAGATTTTTGGTTCCAACCGCCGTGTCTTTGTGAGACGCAGAGTAGGTGAACAGATTATCTCTGCATGTGTGGTTCCCACCGTGAAGAATGGAGGAGGAGGTGTGATGGTGTGGGGGTGCATTGCTGGTGACACTGTCTGTGATTTATTTCAAATTCAAGGCAAACTTAACCAGCATGGCTACCATAGCATTCTTCAGTGACACATCATCCTATCTGGTTTGCGCTTAGTGGGACTATAATTTGTTTTTCAACAGGACAATGACCCAACACACCCCCATGCAGTGTAAGGGCTAGTTGACAAAGAAGGAGAGTGGTGGAGTGCTGCATCAGATGACCTGGCCTCCTCAACCCCATTGAGATGGTTTGGGATGAGTTGGACCGCAGAGTGAAGGAAAAGCAGCATATGTGGGAACTCCTTCAAGACTGTTTAAAAAATAATATTTAGTTAGGCAAGTCAGTTAAAAACAAATTCTTATTTACAATGACAGCATATCACAGCAACACTGAGCCAATTGTGCACCGCCCTTTGGGACTCCCGATTTGAACCAGGAACTGTAGTGACACCTCATGCACTGACTTAAACCACTGCGCCACTCAGGAGCCAGTTGGAAAAGCATTTCAGGTGAAGCTGGTTGAGAGAATGCCACGAGTATGCAAAGCTGTCAAGGCAAAGAGTGGTTATTTTGAAGAATCTCAAATATAGAATATATTTGCCTCCTGAGTGGAGCAGTGGTGTAAGGCACTGCATCACAGTGGTAGCTGTGCCAATAGATATTCTGGGTTCAAGTCCAGGCTCTGTCGCAGCCTGCTGTGACCGGGAGACCTGTGGGGCGGTGCAAAATTGGCCCAGCGTCGTGAGAGTTTGGCCTGGCAGGGATTGCCTTGTCCCATCACACACTAGAGATTCCTGTGGTGGGCTGGGTGCAGTGCACGCTGACATGGTTGCCAGGTGTCTGGTGTTTCATCTGACACATTGGTGCGGCAGGCTAAGTGGACATTGTGTCAAGAAGCTTGTGTTTCGGGGGACACTTGACTCTTGACATTTGCCTCTCCTGAGTCTGTACGGGAGTTGCAGTGATGAGGCAAGACTGTAACTACCAATTGGGGTAAATCTATATTTGTTTAACACTTTTTTGGTTACGACATGATTCCATATGTGTTATTTCCTAGTTGTGATGTCTTCAGTATTATTATACAGTGTAGAAAATAGTAAAAATAAAGAAAAACCCTTGAATGAGTAGGTGTGTCCAAACTTTTGACTGGTACTGTACATTTTTATGTTCATTTTAGTTTTTGCTTTTCCCATTTTGCATCAAAGTATAATGGATGTATATTATACTCCCGCTGATGGCAGTAATGCAACATATTGTATGCTAACCGCCTTTAAATCCCAAAGAAGAAGAAGAAGAATCTCTCCGCTCCCTGTTCGTGTTTGGCAGCTATGACAACGAAGTTTGAAAATGGGTGGTTTGACACCTCAAAAGAAGAAGCTCTCCTCCTCTAAAATGTCTCAGAAAGCTCTGAAATGCACCGTGCAAATTAAAATCCAAGCTGTAAGTACAACCTGATATGTTATTTTCTCTCACTAAGTTTTTACTTGATCCATAATGCTAATACTATATTCGCAAATTAGCTAGCTAAGCTAACCCAAACCGCACACTCAATAATCTTCGCTAGCAAACGTTAGCTTGCTATCCATCTTCCAACCATCAATATACACACACAAACGCCTAAAACTACTGCAGCCAACTGCTCCCACTGTGCACAAAAGTGAACTCTCAAGCAAAATAGCTAGATCAATAACGCTAGGCTTGCCAGCCCATTGTTGGATTTGTCTTTTAACGTTAGCTAATAATAGCTACGGTAGCAATTTGTTGCACAAAGTAAGCAATTGCTATCTAGCCCAGTAGTGATCTACAATTTATTTGTTTGATTACAGATTACTTGTCCAGGGGTTGTGTTACCTAATAAGGAAGACATATACCTGAGTGTCTGTGTCATGGGACAGTTCAAGAAGACTCTCTGTCTGCCGCCTGCCTTCCCTCTTCTATTCCATGAGAACATGGTATTTGTGAAGGTAAGAAGGATAGAAACACATACTATACCCCGACCCACAACATTGCTTACAGCAACACAAAACAATCATGTTGTCACCGTCAAACTTGCTTTCATATGTTCTTTATCTCCATCTGAAGACGTTCACAGGAGCTGCTGACCCAGGTCACATTGTGGACCTCCTTGAAGGTAGTCATTTCCTCATTTCTGAGCCTTTTTGTGATATAATTTTATAACATAAAATATCTTATGTCTCTGTTATCTTCCCATAGCTGACACAACATCCTTTGAACTGATTCAGCTTGTGCCTCCAGGTAGGACTTTCCAGAATGAAAAAAATGAAATGTCTTAACAGTTCTTGGTTTTTAAGCATGATAGGGACATGCATTTCATAATTTCTAAAAGTAACCTGTTTATAAATCATCTCTTGACTTGTTTTTTTCACACTACCTACGCTGAGTAAACAAAACATTAAGACCGCCTGCGGAATGCTTCCGGCACCTTGTAGAGTTCATGCCCGACGAATTGAGGCAGTTCTGAGGGCAACTCAATATTAGAAAGGTGTTCCTAATGTTTGGTATACTCGGTGGATATTCCCTGTTGTAAATTAGCATGGCTATACAGTACATAGAACAATGGACTAATGAAACAAATACCAAAAACTACACTAAACAAAAATATAAACGCAACATGTAAAGTGCTGGTTTCATGACCTGAAATAAAAGATCCCAGAAATGTTCCATATGCACAAAAAGCTTATTTCTCTCAAATTTTGTGTACAAATTTGTTTACATCTTTGTTAGTGAATATTTTATCCCTTGTCAAAATAATCCATCCACCTGACAGGTGTGGCATATGAAGAAACTGATTAAACCGCATGATCATTACACAGGTGTAGATCACGTGTAACCACACCAGCCCAGGACCTCCACATCTGTCTTGTTCACCTGCGGGATTACCTGAGGGGTTGGGGCGGGGTGTTCATTCTGATTGGCTGGGCCTGGTTCCCCAGCGGGTGGGTCTATGCCCACCAATGGTTGCTCCCCAGCCCAGTCATGTGGAATACATAGATTAGGGCCTAATGAATTTATTTAAATTGACTGATTTCCTTATATGAACTCTAACTCAGCTAAATCTTTGAAATGGTTGCATGTTGCCTTTACCTTTTTGTTCAGCATATATTTTTGTATATCTTTCATTAGTCCATTGTTGATATAGTCCCAAAATGTTTTGCATGTCAGCAATCAAATTTTGAAGATATGTAACTTTCGAAATACAGCCGGTATGATGCATCATGTGATGCAAAACACTGCATCATACTGTCTGTATTTTGAAAGTTATATCTTTAAAACTTGCTTGCTGACATGCAAAACATTTTGGGACTATATCAACAATGGACTAATATTTTTTGTGTGGAGTATTACTTTAAGCTATATATTGCTCTGTGGTTTTAGAGGGGGATATTTTGGCCACTATTGAAGAGACGACCAGAGAATTCCTCTATCCAGGCCCCAAGCTGACACCTAGAGCTGATGGTCCTGAGAGAGAGATGCTGATGAGGAGATCTATCTGTTTCCCTGTGGGTGCACCACCTCCTCCACATGCTTTGTCATATGTTAAACATATCCAAAGCCAATTTTATTTAATTTTGTTTTCTTGAGAATGCAATGATTGTAGATTTTGTGTTTGCAAATTGATCTGGCAAGCGATGTGTTATCTGAAGTCACTCTCTGGTTGGGTTTCCAGCTCCTTGTTAAAGGCTTTTGTTTTCTACTGTCCCCTCAGGGAATCTCTCCTAAAGTGGAGTTTGCAACCATGTCTGTCATTGAGGAATGTGATGGGAAAGATAGCCAGCCTCAGCCTGCCTCCCCTGTAAGTGTGTCCTCTCCTTACTGCCCTCATCACACCCAGTGTTTCCGTGTTCACAATGAATTGTGTTCAGCTGAGAGATTTGAATGATACCCAGACAGTCATAGTTAAGAGGAAGGAGATGAGGGTTTCTCATTTCCAGACAAGACAGTGATCTAAATGGTTATTTGGTTTTAAAGCATGTCTTATAGCATACAGTGGGGCAAAAAAAGTATTTAGTCAGCCACCAATTGTGCAAGTTCTCCCACTTAAAAAGATGAGAGGCCTGTAATTTTCATCATAGGTACACTTCAACTATGACAGACAAAATGAGAAATAAAATCCAGAAAATCACATTGTAGGATTTGTAATGAATTTATTTGCAAATTATGGTGGAAAATAAGTATTTGGTCACCTACAAACAAGCAAGATTTCTGGCTCTCACAGACCTGTAACTTCTTCTTTGAGAGGCTCCTCTGTCCTCCACTCGTTACCTGTATTAATGGCACCTGTTTAAACTTGTTATCAGTATAAAATACACCTGTCCACAACCTCAAACAGTCACACTCCAAACTCCACTATGGCCAAGACCAAAGAGCTGTCAAAGGACACCAGAAACAAAATTGTAGACCTGCACCAGGCTGGGAAGACTGAATCTGCAATAGGTAAGCAGCTTGGTTTGAAGAAATCCACTGTGGGAGCAATTATTAGGAAATGGAAGACATACAATACCACTGATAATCTCCCTCGATCTGGGGCTCCACGCAAGATCTCACCCCGTGGGGTCAAAATGATCACAAGAACGGTGAGCAAAAATCCCAGAACCACACGGGGGGACCGAGTGAATGACCTGCAGAGAGCTGTGACCAAAGTAACAAAGCCTACCATCAGTAACACACTACGCAGCCAGGGACTCAAATCCTGCAGTGCCAGACATGTCCCCCTGCTTAAGCCAGTACATGTCCAGGCCCGTCTGAAGTTTGGTAGAGAGCATTTGGATGATCCAGAAGAAGATTGGGAGAATGTCATATGGTCAGATGAAACCAAAATATAACTTTTTGGTAAAAACTCAACTCGTTGTGTTTGGAGGACAAAGAATGCTGAGTTGCATCCAAAGAACACCATACCTACCCTGAAGCATGGGGGTGGAAACATCATGCTTTGGGGCTGTTTTTCTGCAAAGGTACCAGGACGACTGATCCGTGTAAAGGAAAGAATGAATGGGGCCATGTATCGTGAGATTTTGAGTGAAAACCTCCTTCCATCAGCAAGGGCATTGAAGATGAAACGTGGCTGGGACTTTCAGCATAACAATGATCCCAAACACACTGCCCGGGCAACGAATGAGTGGCTTCGTAAGAAGCATTTCAAGGTCCTGGAGTGGCCTAGCCAGTCTCCAGATCTCAACCCCATAGAAAATCATTGGCGGGAGTTGAAAGTCCGTGTTGCCCAGCAACAGCCCCAAAACATCACTGCTCTAGAGGAGATCTGCATGGAGGAATGGGCCAAAATACGAGCAACAGTGTGTGAAAACCTTGTGAAGATATACAGAAAATGTTTGACTTCTGTCATTGTCCACAAAGGGTATATAACAAAGTATTGAGATAAACTTTTGTTATTGACCAAATACTTATTTTCCACCATAATTTGCATATAAATTCATTAAAAATCCTACAATGTGATTTTCTGGATTTTTTTGTCATTTTGTCTGTCATAGTTGAAGTGTACCTATGATGAAAATTACAGGTCTCATCTTTTTAAGTGGGAGAACTTGCATAATTGGTGGCTGACTAAATACTTTTTTGCCCCACTGTTTGTCCCATTATCTTTGCTCTTGTGTACTTTTGAAACAATTCAAAAGTACACAAGAATTGATTCACTATAGGCTTACTTAACAGTGGGAGTACTACCTAACATATTTTGTGAAGTCAGTTTAGGTTTACAGCCTATATTGTACGGTAGGCTCCACATTTTGTGAGCTGAACATGTATCAATTATCCTTACACTCGTCAATACTCTTGTCTTGTAGACAGTTAAATGATATGTAAATTGCTTTACATGTTATCATTCAGATTTGTATGTCCTTGATGAAATACAAAAACAGGCTAATACTGTATAGTGCTACTATATTAACATTGGTACCTTTAACAGCTAAAGGCAGAGGTTGATCGTGGCACATATAAGAGCTCAATGATCACCCTAGTTTGACATTGACTAATTATTTCTGGATTTCTACAGAATTTATTTTTCTATCATTCTAGTCACTTTCCACCATATACCTATTTTGTTGCCGTGGCTACTGACATCCCGGTAGTTTAGCAGCACATTTTAAGGTATCCTCTCCTTGTGAAGTTAATTATAGAGAAGCAGATCAGTGGAATTGATATCCAGGCCCGGTTTCTGGTGTCTTTGTGCTTTGTTTAGAGGAACAGCCAGTCAATCAGCGTTCGTATCCGTTGTTCTCACCTGACTTCTCCTCACTGTGTCCGTTGGATTTAAAGGGCAAGTTGTGCTCAGTTGCATAATATTTCCATTTACTTTTCAAACTGAAGATTTGCAGCTCCTTTCAGGATTTATGTTTCATAACGGGTGCTATCAATTTTTCTAGTGTAATCCGCTCTGATGGCTATACTTTAAAGGGGTATTTGGCAGACAGACTGCAGGAGAGGCAGAGCAAGGTAGTCATCCATTTTCCCTGAGAACTTAAAAGCCCCTGCAGAATCAGACCAAAAAATAGATTTTTTTATTGTTCCAATAACAAATTACAAACCTCAGGCCTTTGAGTATTATCTATCAAGTCAGTTTGGTGAAATGTAGGACCTTTCTCCAGGTGCTGTTACCAGAGCCATTTATTTTAATGGGCATTATTGACAAAATGGCTGGATTTGGATGGGTGTAGGTATTCTGTCGTGACCCCCAAGGAGATGTGAATCAGAGTAAAGTGATAGGGAGAAGCATCATTGATGCTGCCTTTAGCCTTTCTTCATATGATGCTAATGGATACTCAGGATTCTCATTACCCTGGCAGGTTGAGCAATGCTCTAAGGCTCCTCTTTTCCACTTTTACAATAGGAACCCTTTAAAATGTCTTGCCCTGTAATGGAGAATTTAGTAATTATCTTCTCCCTCTGTCTCTTGTATCTAGTCTCTCAGACAGCTGTCTTGTCTATTTCCACTGTTGTCACTCCTTTTTTTGTCTGTGTTTGTGTGCATGTCACTCTTTGTGAAGTCTCACGGTGTGGACTTGACATGGCATTCTTTTTAAATGGGTTTTCTCGACATGATTTGCATCCGTTTGAATGGGTCTCGTTTCTTGTTTTATACGCTACTTGTGGCTCAGGCTTTGTTGTTTCAAGGACACCCTGCTTTATCACCCATTACCAATACCACCAGGCCCACTAATCATATCAGACAAGCACAACTCATGGTGGAAAATGGGCTTTTTGTGTTTAACCAAAAAAGAGAAAATAATTGGGGAAAAACTACTTAGTTTCATTTCATTATCGGTCCACTCCAAATGGCAATCTCAATCAGGATATATTTATTCCATTTCCTAAAAATGTGTTAATATGCCAGGATGTCCCAATTAGCATTTAAATTATATTTATTATACAACCATGTAATGCTATTATTAGTCTGAAGCTGGCCATCAAATAACATAAATTACTTATTTATCTGGGCATTGTCCACCGAAACTAAGATATTGCTTCTCAGAATTATGTTGTTAGCAACCATTAGAATCATTGAAGACATTTTGCAACCAAGATGATATCCAAGCACAGAGGTGTTATTTACGTTGCATAGTTTTAATGGAGGGAATCACATTTTTTTTCTAATAAGCAATTTATGCTTTTTGTCCCCCCACTTTATCTGAAATCACCATCACCTACTGATTAACTTGTCAGTTTTGCAGATTCAAATTGTTTTGAGCTGGTACTGTGTCAGTAATTATCTTTAGAAAGTCGCATGGCATTCAATATACTGCAGCTTTTTTTTTACCCAGTCTCAAAAGTGAATGGTTTGGAACTTTAAGGAGAGCTTCTCCAACTCTGATAATGAATGTGACCATGCGCAGCTCACAAAAATGATTGCTTACCTTTATGAAATTACTCTGTTCATGTAAAAATGACCAAATATATACTGACTGTTTTAAAGCAAAATGACAAACTATTTACTTATGGTGAACAATCTAAATAAAATCTGAATGATTGGGGTTTTCAATCAGCAGCTGGATGTTAGTTATGTCCACTCCGGTAGGCTAAATCCAATTTTCTACAGGGCATTTGGTAACATTGACCCAGCAAATTACATTGGAGGTCACTCAACTACTAAAGCCTATGATTTGACATTGCGAAAGACATTTTACAAGCATCTGAATGCTGAAGGTGTCGTGCAGATGTACAAATAGCCCATTAGAACAGGGATAGGCCTACCTCTCGTTGGCCTGAGCAGCTGTCTCCCACACTGTGTGCAGTTGTTAACCAGTTAAATGTAACTAAATGTAATCTACGTAATCCCCAAAAGTAATTATTTATCATTAGAGGGCCATAAACAATAACTATTAATGCTGCATACTCAAAGGTTAAAATCTTACCTTTCTGGTTTTAAAAAAAGTTATAAATTGGTGGTCACTTTTGAGGACACGGGCTCAAGTATGCAGTACAAATATGAAATCTTTTATGTATTTCCTATTCAACAAAACTGTAAGGCTTGAAATGACAAGCTTTCTACATATAGCATAGTCAAGTGATAAAATGACTAAGATTTCACCTTAGAACTGTAATATACATTTATGTTTAGTGTTAGAGAAAATGGGCATATTTTCAAAAGGTCTTTCTTGATCAAAACATCTGCCCCCTTCACTGTGAACGTCTCACAGAACTCTTGATTGGCTTCCTGAACTCGTTAGGAACTCGCCTTTCGTCTCATTAATCTATGACAAACGGAAAGTGTTTTGTTTAAAATCTATTAATTACTGATTAAACCACTTTATTATTAACCCTTTATTTTTACCAGGTAAGTTGACTGAGAACACTTTCTCATTTACAGCAATGACCTGTGGAATAGTTACAAGGGAGAGGAGGGGGGGATGATTAAGCCAATTGGAAGCTGGGGATGATTAGGTGGCCATTATGGTATGAGGGCCAGATTGGGAATTTAGCCAGGACACCGGGGTTAACACCCCTACTCTTGCAAAAAGTGCCATGGGATCTTTAGTGACCACAGAGAGACAGGACACCTTTTTAAAGTCCCAGCCGAAAGACTGCATCCTACACAGGGCAATGTCCCCAATCACTACCCTAGCTTCCGAGGCAAACCAGCAGTGGTATGCAGGGTGGTATGTTGCTGGCCACTCTCTCCTGTTGTGCTGCGATATAAAGATTGTGCTTTGTCCGTGGCTGTGATGTACAGGAGTTGATTACAGTCGGAAGAACCAATGAAATGGTATGAAAATCCCAGTTTGAAGTGGTTTCAGATTTCACATCCTACGTGTCCGTGGGAACCAGGGCCAGGCGGTAAGCCATTTCGAACTACAGTATCCATTGATCGAATCAGAAGCAAAAAATGTTGGTTGGTACCAGAACCACGCAGGTCCCCTAAAAAGAGGTTTAACTGACAGTCATATGCAGTTATATGCGTAAAAGTTAGGCTACTGAACTGAAAGGACCCCTCAATTCAGTCACAACAGATTAGGTATTTTCTGAATACATTTACATAAGTATTCAGACCCTTTACTCAGTACTTAGTTGAAGCACCTTTGGCAGTGATTACAGCCTTGAGTCTTCTTGGGTATGACGCTACAAGCTTGGCACATCTGTATTTGGAGAGTTTCTCCCATTCTTTTCTGCGGATCCTCACGCTCTCAGGTTGGATGGGAAGCGTCACTGTACAGCTATTTTCAGGTCTCTCAAAATATGTTAGATCGGGTTCAAGTCCGGGCTCTGGCTGGTTCACTCAAGTACATTCAGAGACTTGTCCCGAAGCCACTCCGACATTGTCTTTGCTCTATGCTTAGGGTCTTTGTCCTGTTGGAAGGTGAACCTTCGCCCCAGTCTGAGGTCCTAACCTGCTCCAGAGTGCTTTTCATCAAGGATCTCTCTGTACTTTGTTCGCTTCAGCTTTCCCTCCATCCTGACTAGTCTCCCAGTCCCTGCTGCTGAATAACATCCCCACAGCATGATGTTGCCACCAGCATGCTTCACCGTAGGTATGGTATTGGCCAGGTGATGAGTGGTGCCCGGTTTCCTCCAGATGTGACACTTGGTATTCAGGCTAAATACTTCAATCTTGGTTTCATCGGACCAGAGAATCTTGTTTCTCATGGTCTGAGAGTCTTTTAGGTGCCTTTTGGCAAACTCCAAGCGGGCTGTCGTGCCTTTTACTGAGGAGCAGCTTCTGTCTGGCCACTACAATAAAGGCCTGATTGGTGGAGTGCTGCAGAGATGTTTGTCATTCTGGAAGGTTCTCCCATCTCCACAGAAGAACTCTAGATGTCTGTCAAGAGTGACCATTGGGTTCTTGGTCACCTCCCTGACCAAGGCCCTTCTCCCCCAATTGCTCAGCTCTAGGAATAGTGTTGATGGTTCCATACTTCTTCTATTTAAGAATGATGGAGGCCATTGTGTTCTTGGGACCTTCAATGCTGCAGAAATGTTTTGATACCCTTCCCTAGATCGGTGTCTCGACACAATCCTGTCTCAGAGCTCTACGGGCAATTCCTTCGACCTCATGGCTTGGCTTTTGCTCTGACATGCACTGTCAACTGTGGGACCTTATAGACAGGTGTGTTCCTTTCCAAATCATGTCCAATCAATTGAATTTGCCACAGGTGGACTCCAATCAAGTTTGTAGAAACATCTCAATGATGATCAATGGAAACAGGAAGCACCTGAGCTCAATTTTGAGTCTCATAGCAAAGGATCGGAATAATTATGTACAGTGCCTTGCGAAAGTATTCGGCTCCCTTGAACTTTTTGCAAGGAGGAATGGGAAAAAATGTCAGTCTCTCGATGTGTAAAACTGATAGAGACATACCCCAAGCAACTTACAGCTGTAATCGCAGCAAAAGGTGGCGCTACAAAGTATTAACTTAAGGGGGCTGAATAATTTTGCACACCCAATTTTTCAGTTTTTGATTTGTTAAAAAAGTTTGAAATATCCAATAAATGTCGTTCCACTTCATGATTGTGTCCCACTTGTTGTTTATTCTTCACAAAAAAATACAGTTTTATATCTTTGTTTGAAGCCTGAAATGTGGCAAAAGGTCGCAAAGTTCAAGGGGGCCGAATACTTTCGCAAGGCACTGTAAATAAGGTATCTGTTTTTTAAATTTGTAATACATTAACAAACATGTCTACAAACCTGTTTTTGATTTGTAATTATGGGGTGTTGTGTGTAGATTGAGGATAAAAAGGGAATTTTAATACATTTTAGCATAAGGCTGTAATGCAAAAAAGTGGAAAAAGTGAAGGGATCTGAACCTGAATGAACTGTTTGTTTTATCAACAAACAAACAAATCAACAACAATATTTGAAATATCAAGAAGTAGCTTATTTGTGCAATTGCAGTATACAGCCTAGTTGCAGTTGTGGTCACATGATTCTTGTGGACTCCAACCTGTTGCCTCTCCCTTTGCAGCCGTGTTGTAGACCATCCCCAGCCAAACAGTCCCCAGCAAGGCGTAGACCAGTCAGAGGGGCTGTTGGGAGCCCTAGACAGACGCTGAAAGGGAAGGATCTGAGTCTGATTGGTCCATCCAGTGGTTATGAGCAGCCCACTGTGGCCTCCCAGGCTCGTGCTCTCTCTCCCTACACCCACCGCAGGATGTGCCAACTGTCTGAGGAAGCCAGGCAGAGACTCAGCTACCTCCAACTTGGGCCCTACAAGTTCAAGAAGGAAACAGAGGCCCAGATCCCCTTTGTGGTTGGTGTTTACGTCTCTTTCTCTCTGACTGTGTTTGTCTATGTGTGTAGATATATAGCCCAGTTTTCAATGTCCTATTATCTTACTTCTCAGTTAGGCTATTCCATCAGCACTTGTTTCACTCTCTTTCTTTAAGGACCTCTGTAAGTATAAATAGTTTTCCCTTGTTTGCTGCAAACATTGTAAATGTACCAGGTTTGAAGGATATGGATCTTTTCATAGGCAGGTTATTGCTATGATCAAAGCCAATAGATTCCAAGCCCCTGGGCATGGCTTGAGAACAACTGGAAGGCCTTTCACTGGCTCCTCCTGTTTCTGTTTGATTGTTAATTTAAATAGCATCCAGTTCCTGAGGTGTAAATATCAAAGCTGTCATGTCATTAAAGTTAAGATTGGGATTTAGCTGTGATATCAGTGTGGCATTTTCCAGCAATGCAGCCTTTTAAAAAGAGAGCGTTTTACAGAGGAAATCCCGGGGCTACAATTAACCTAGGTAATTAAGAGTCAGACCTTGATTAACAAGTAGTTACCTATTGAAGTAGCTGAGCCCCGCACTGAATGCATTATCAATGTGTGTTTAAAGCCTGCATTGCGCACATACTTGTATGTGGAAGCAAATAGCTAATTTCCTCAGTGCGTGTGATGATATTCATGTTTAATTGAAGAGTGTAGGGTTCAGTTGACACATCAGCAGCTGAATAGAGGTTGAGTTAGTGGTGTCGGTCAGCCTAAAAAGTTTCTCTCTTTGGTTGAACCTTTTTCTAGTCTTTATATAGAGTGATTAACTCTGGAATGAAAGATAAATATAGCAGGAGAAATGAGCTCCCTGTGTGTCATTACATGCTGCTTGGTTAGCACCTCTATTATTACTCTAATAATGACTGACTTTAGCTGATTGTTTTGTCTTTTGTATGCTACAGGTCACCAGTACTCGGAGTGTCTCCATGATTGAGACTCCTTCATCTTGTCTCTCCTCTAAAATAAGCCTTCCCCACAGCAGGTCCACCAGCTTTGCTCTAGACCCCTTAGGAGGTGAGTAATTATGTGTAGCAGTATCTGTGTTGGTGGATGTAAATACATTGTATTTTTTGATATACCTGACTAACTTATAGATTACAACTTTTGCACTGTATGGTACAGTACTGTTGTTCTTATTTTCTCCTTAGATGTCTCTCTCCTTGGCAGCTATAGACCAAAGCCTGTTAAAGTAAGTCAATATATTGAATATATATATATAAAACATGAAATACAATATTACGTGAATAATAAACATTACATTAATTATTTTGTGCTTGAAAGGAATGGAAATAAATACTATTTCAAATACTGCATGTCTTCATGTTATTAAAGGTCCAATGCAGCTGTTTTTATCTCAATATCAAATCATTTCTGGGTAACAATTAAGTAACTTACTGGGATTGTTTTTAAATTAAAATGGTCAAAAAGAAACAAAAATAGCTTCTTAGCAAAGAGCAATTTCTCAAATAAGAATTTTGCAAGGACTTTTCTGGGAGTGGTCTGAGTGTGGAGGGGAAAACGATCTGTTATTGGCAGGGAGGTTTGGAACGCGCTTCTTGGTCTAACTCATTTACCGCCTGGTGATGTCAACAGGCTGACTTAAAAAGGCTGAAATTTCAGGAAATCTTTTCAAACAGCTTACACTAAAATAAGTATTATCATAATTTTCACAAATTCACAGTTATTCCAACCTCGTAGTGTGGAAATGTATATAAAAAACATAAAAATCACGTTTTTGACTGCACTGGGCTTTTTAGGAGAGATAATGCAGTGTGTTCAACAGTGCTGATCATAGGTTTTCTTGTCTTTCTCCAGGTAGGCACTGGCTGTCTGAAGACTCAGAAATCACCAGGGAAGTCTTCCAGACAGGACTGTTCCAGAACCACAGTCAGGATGGCCCGGTCAGCCCTGGCTGCCCAGTCCTCTACCCCAGTGTGTGGCCCGAGGAGTCCCCTGCTCAGCCGCTCCTCCCTCAGAGAGAGGTAACAACACACCTGCTGCTGGAACACAGTTCAACACGTATTTTTCTGTCCTGGCCTCCTGTGGGGTTTTTACTATTTCAGTTTCCCACACAACCGTCCTCCTGAGATAAAGTTAGATAATAAAGTGCATAATTAAAGTCCCTGCTAATGACTTGGTGTTTTGTCTCTTCCGTCCCCCGAGTAGTTTGTGCAGATCTCCAATGACAAGATTTGAAGCTGTGTGTCATTGGGTATCTTCTTTAGCTTAATCTCTGTTTTTTTTTCTCCCAGATGAGTAAAAAGGGGAAGAAAATACGTTTTTGGTAGAATTTGACTAGACCTTGTCATGCTCGGAGCTAAGCTATTTGTGTTTGCTCAAAAGATGTTGAAAGGATTGCGGGAGAAACTACCTCTCCCATATTTCCAATTATATGGTATTGACAATTTGGACCTCATGAGAACCTGGCCAGATACAACAGACTTTGTACTTGTAATCTTTATTTTGATAACCCTCGACAGCCAAGATGAATATCCCCCTCTGTCAAATGACAGGATCTGATGTCTTGTCATGTTTGTTCATTACTTAAAAGAAAAAAAGGATCCCTGAGAAAACAAGGGAAAATGGTATTGATTGTGTTTCAGCAAGGCTGAATGCATTTGACCTGACGCACACTTTAATAAATTCTGAGAGACCCTGTCATTGATCTGAACAGCTGCGAGCTAAACCAACAAATGTTTGGTTGTTTGTTACGCCACCTCCCTTTTTTCAGTTCATAAGTAAACATTAAAATCAATAGGCAATTTTAAACTGGAAAGTAAATTGTAGGAAATGAATGATGCTTCCCTCAATTGAATACGCGACAGAAGTAACAGTGCTGGAGATTAAGCTGGGTTTTGTAGATTCTGACAACGGGAGAAGGAGCACGTCTTGTGGAAGTCTTTGATGGAAAAGCAAATGATAGATCCTTACATCAACTTTGCCCTCCACCCTCAGTCTATTTATGTTGTGATGGTTTGTCCTTTATGACTATCTGTCTGAAGCAGCGACTACATTTAGCTGTTTAAAGATAAAAGCAGCACCAAATGGCACGTCTCCCTTACCAATCAGATGTGAATTGGAAGTAATACAGAACTTAGAAGTATTTGTCTTTTGTAAGCCTCTTATTTTATATTGCCCCTTTTCCAGTTACGGACAGCAATACTTTTATGTTGTGCTAAAAAAATAAGTCTGTCCCTAGACTAATAGACAGTATTCTAACTGTTGACATACCACTGTTTAGGATCAGAACACAGAATCCAATAACACTCTTTTAGAAGAGTTGAATTCAAAGAAATGTGAAACATTCAAAGCCTCAATAATATAGAGTAGTTACCTACATGCTACAATGGGTACATTTTAGCTTCTTTTTTTTTTGCGGTATGTCTTTTGTCTACATGTTTTATGCCTGTTTTATATCCACTGATATTTTTATCCCAGGACTTGGCGTACAGCACAGACTAGTGGAGAAAATGAGTGCTGTTCAGAATACATAGATTACGTTTTTTTTTTTAGTTAAATATTGTAGTTACATTTTGATTTGGTTTCCTGCTTACCATAATGTTACATACTTTGTTGTGTGACGGGGATGTGACTGTAATGTCATTATTCTAGGTTCCATAGTAGTGAGTCCAGTCCGTCTAAGGAGATCCACAGTCGAGTCCAGAAGATTCTCCACACCCATTCTACTGACAGGAAACTACACTTTGTGAGTAATGTATGACCTTTTAGGATAGACAAAGCATAGGCCCCTACTGATATTGACAGATCAATGCCTAAGACGCATTTAGAATATGGAGCTTGGAACACTTCTGTTGGTTATGAAGATTAATTTGCATGTTATGGTACATTAGTTTTGCACTACATCTTTGTCCAGGCACACTTTGATTTTACTCATTTGGTGAGCTGAACTTCCTCTCACCTCTACATTTTTGTTCCCCATTTTCATTTAAATTTAAAGCCTTGAAATACCTGTTCGGCTCGGTTTACCTCAAATGGGAAAAGCTGTCGAGTTGGCAGGTGTTGTTAATAAGACGTATCACTTCCCACCCTTTGCTGTTTGAAATATCCTGATGGCGAAACCAAAGGGAAATCTGTTTAATTACCCTAAAGCTGTCTGAAAGCGGCTATGAAATAAAAGGGAGACGGGGTTCTGTGGGTGGGAGATCTTCAGGCAGTAAGCTTCTGTTAAGGGCTCATCTTCTCCAGCACAAAAATAGAGAAGGTACCAAGGAGCCTCAGCATGGTGCCAACAGCTACATGACTGAAGCAGAGCTTCAAGAGGAAGAGATGCTTAATCCACACATAATGAAAAGGAAACACTGAGGGGGATTTACTTAAGAGAATGAAATCAAATAACTAAAAGAGCTTGACTTTAAATAGGATATTTTGAATTATAGTAAACAGTGCTATATTTTGGGGGTTTGTGTAATTAATTGATTCGCTAATGTCACGTCACACACTTGGAGTGCATAATTATTACATTTTTTCAGTAATGCTCAATAATTGTAACATACAAAATATTTGTATATTTTCAGGACGAGGATGGGTGTTCGGCTAAGCGGGGGCCTCCGCTCTCCTGTGAAGACTCTTTATGTGACAGCCAGGCTTTCCAGGACAGGTACACACTCTAGGCCTGTCATAATACTTTGAAACACCTAATCACTGACATCTTCATCATCATAATAACCAGAAAGTTTTCCCACAGACCATCTTTCCTCTGTTTTAACAATATATATTTATGTAGCAATTACTCCAGTATTATTTTTACGTTAGTTATCTTCAAACAATAATTAGAGCGATGTGCATTAATGACCTGTACTGTAGCATTAATGTTCTTAACCTGAGGCCTTTTCTGATGTCCTCCTGCTGCAGGGACACTCCTGGAGAGACATCTGTCCACCTGGACAATGGGACATTCTGGAGCAGGCAGGTTGCCAGCTACACAGGGAAACCCCACAGGGCTGTGTTTGAGGACAGTCTGGGACTCATCTACAAGAACATGTACAGGAGGGCCTTGAGCACCACCTGAGACCTACACTATTATTTCTTCAGACACCTGGCTGGGTTCCAATTATGACTGGTGGTACTTAATTGCTAAGATGAAGGAACACTGACCCTGTGCTATACCATAACCAAAGCTTTGTCATATGTGCCCTGGTTACACTGATTTTAGCTCATTTATAGGGTTACATGTGTGCACTAATTACAACTTTCCATATTTTTGTACTAAGAATGTTTATCTAAACTGATAATGACTGTACTTTTTCAAAATGTATTTCCTGTCCATCTTGTGGATTTGGTGTACTCATTCTCTGGGTAGAAACTGGTTGAGCAGATGTTAATTCATTTGATCTCTTTATGTGGATTTGTACCCTCAGACAAAAAAAAACAATCTCTTTCATGTTCCAGCAAATGTACACATAATGGAAAGGGTTGCAGAGAATAGCTTTTGTAAAACAGTCCATTTGGGCACAAATCAGTATATCAGGAAGAAGATAAAGTACAGTTGACCAATGGTGGTTTTGTTCAATAAATCATTGGAAAGTTGAAAACATTTGTGCTTGAACTAAGTATGTCCGTTCATCCTAAAATATCAATTCATATTGGATATGTCAGGGAAAAGTATGAATAGTTCCCAAGCAGTGTTTCTTGGCACTTCAGTCCAAAGCATCTTCAGCTTGACTTAAGTATACTAAATGGGGAAACTCCTAACAAGTATAGCAATGGTGGCTATGCATAATATTTGAAATCTTGATTTCCATTGTTTATGGCCATTAATTTAAAAAGGCCCAGTGCAGTCAAACATGTTTCATATATTGAACAAAAATGCAACATGTAAAGTGTTGGTCCCATGTTTCATGAGCTGAAATTAAAGATCCCTGAGATGTTCCATATGCACAAAAAGCTTGTTTCTTTCAAATGTTAAGCATTTCTCCTTTGCCAAGATAAGCCGTCCAGTAGCTGACTAAACAGCATGATCATTACACTGGGGTCAAAAGGCCACTATAATGGAGTTGTCACAACAATGCCACAGATGTCTCAAGTTGAGGGAGCGTGCAATTGGCATGCTGACTACAGGAATGTCCACCAGAGCTGCTGCCAGAGAATTTGTTAATTTCTCTACCGTAAGTCGTCTCCAATGTCATTTTTAGAGAATATGTCCGGCTAACGTCAACATTGAGGAGTGCCCCATGGTAGCAGTGGTATTATGGTATGGGCAGACATAAGCTGATGGCAATTAGGATGCACAAAAATACCGTGACGAGATCCTGAGGCCCATTTTTTTAACGGTGTCTGTGGCTAAAGGATTCCCAGTTATGTGAAATCCATAGATTAGGGCCTTATGAAATTGTTACATGTTTATTTAGTTGAGTATATATCCACACTATGCATTTGGAATTAAATTGTGATAATGCCCTTAGTGCGTGCTGTTTGAAAATACATTTCAGACCGTTTTGGTGGGATGGAGTTTTGGCCTGCCAGGCAGTAAATTAGTTGATAGTTCCAAACCTCTGCCAATAACAGCTAGTTTTCAATTTTCCCCCTCCCCCTTAGGATTGTCTGGGAGTAGTCTGACAATTATTGCTTGAGAAATTGCTATGAAGAGATTTGTTTTCAATTAAAATGATACAAAAAATAAAACAATCACAGTAAGGTACTTTTATTGTTTCCCAAAAATGTGATAAAGATAAAAAAACCTTTGAATTACAAAGTCATAAAATCTGTTGCTCCATTGTTCATGTTAATAAAACATTTAACAGATGCATCGACTCTCAGACACTTTAAAAATGGTACTGTGTGTTTAACAGGTTTCATTCAGGCATTAACATATAATGGTCTCAAGTTCAGAAAGTGAGTGACTGAATTATTATTCTTCTTGCCAGCACCAATGGCTGCTTTTTCTGTCATGATCTGTTGGTGTTTCTGTTGAGGTTAAAGGAAAAGTATAAGCACTTCAAGTAGTTCATATCAAATATTTATTGTCAATTGTTATGCTTTTCAATACACTCTGCCAAAAACAGTTTCAGACATGATATGAACTAATACTGTACATGACAAAGATCAAATGAAACTTACTGTCTGAACTCTGCATCAGCAAGCAACTCCACCACCATGGTTCTCTTCCGGTCTTTCTTCAGGACACGGGAATGATAGAAGTCCACAGGGCTTTCTACTACTGTAGCAACGTGGGACAAAGACATTCAAGCATAAAAAGGTTAAAATAGTTCCAAAATAAAAAGTACATTGTAAATCCTTACAGTAATTCTAGCTAAGAGTAGTGAAGAATAGTTGCTCAAGGTTTTTCCCCCCATAGCATTGAACACAACATATGGAGCACTGGGAAAATCAAGCAGTTGAGGGTTAGATGATTACTGACCTGGAAATACTTGGGGAATCCATCTCTATGGTTCTTCTTGTAAAACCACTTGGGGTCCATTGCTCCACGCATTTTCAGTGCTTTGAGGTCGCCCTTTAATTACTCTTGTCATTTCAGGAGCCCGCATGTTAAACCACCTGGCTCCAGTTGTCAAGTCCCTCTCCTGAACATGGCAAGCCAAGGAGGAAACATGCCAGTCAATGAGTGAACAAAAATTGCTAAATGTAGTAAAAATATAACTTCTCCTTGTATCACACTACATAATAAATACACAAGGTTACATGGACTTGTATTCACTTTGCGCTTCAGTTTCACAGCCTGTTTGGACTCCCTGTATGGAGGCACAGCATCTTTCTTCTCAAGCTCTGGGCCAATAACACTTCTTCATCAACTGCCAACAGAAAAAAACAAATCACAATGTAGAAGCAGAAAATCTGAAAAACGCAGAAATCCGTGGCAGTCAAAGGGTTGAAATTCATGAAAAACTTCCTCGTTATTGAATTACCCAGCCTTGCATAACTGCACAATTCATTACCAATTCTACGCCATATATCACCTTCAAAACAAAATCAATGAAAGTTATTTACCTCATCTTGGCTCTTCTGTTCCTTTAGTTTTTTCAGGGAGTTAGAGACAGTCTTTGATTTGCTGCCATCAAAATTGATGTATAATCCCCCAAGCTCCTTCAATCTCAGGCCTGGGTCAATGCGGCTGGACAACTCTTTCCTATAACAGATTGTCTCAAATAATTACCCGGGAGAGGAAGCATTGTCTAGTCTCCAACTGGTTCGCTCTTGATATGTTAATGAAAATGAATGTGAAAAGTCGTTATACGTGCTTGGCATTGCAATTCAATATTTGAGTAAATAGCTCCATTGCTTGAGATTTGAAAAAAACAAAATCCTGCTATCCATTCAGACTAAAAATGGCAGTGTAGCCCTGTCAACTAATAGCCATTTTTAAATGCACAGATGACATGATCATGAACAACAAAAAAACAGATACTTACAATTGTGGATTTCTGCTTGTGAAGAGGACTTGTGCATCTTTATCATAGTCTCCCTCCTGATCAACACATTCTTCCTGATCTTGCTCTTCAATGGCCTCCGTGTCACCAGCAGTGTCCCCCTCCTTTTCCTTCTCATCCTCGTAGTACAGTTCATCTGACTGAAGGCCAGGCCGGGTGTCTATGACAAACAGGCCATCAGGAGCCGAGGCCTGAGCAGCAGCAGCTTGACGTCTGGATGGGTCTGCATCCTCTTCATCCTCTATACAGACAGCTTCCTCTTCACCATCAAGACCATCCCCTTCCTCCTCAGAATGCTGGCTATTGTTATCACTGCTTTCCAGTAAACTGATCACGCCAGATTTCTGTATAATGACCGTGTCCTCTGGGATCCTCTAGCTTGTCAGCGTCAGATACACTGACCTTCAGGTTCTGGATAGAGGTCACCAAAATAGGCTCTGTAGTGTGAGGGGCTTCATCTTGATCAGCCCTTTCATTCTCAGTTACTATTGTGCTGCTCACATCCATAGTCTCCTCACTAGGCACTGCCTTACATTCCTGGCTGTCTACTTCCGATGGAGGACCTGTGTGGGGGTTTACATCTATGGCCTTTTCCTCAGACACCACTATAACAGGGGACATTGCATTTTCACACACCGTTACTTTTACTGTATGATCGAGAGAGACTTGCGCATCAGCTGGTGTTATCGACTCCTGTTCTATTATCACTGGGGCATCCGCATCTGCTGCATCCTCAGTGGACAGCTCCCTCTGCTGGTCTTCTGATTCCACTGCAGGCTCACAGAGGGCCTCAGCCATCTCTGCATCAGCACTCTCACAGACTGATACTCTGACTTCAGACTCTGCTGGGATCACTTTCTCATCTTTTAGGATGTTTTGCTGAGCAGGGACATCCGCCTCAGAGGTATTCTTTTCTGGCTCTTCACAGACGGTTGTCTCAACGGACTCCTGTTGAACACTAGTGACCTCTGCATCCTGAGAGACTGTCACACTCCCAGTTTGCTCCAGAGCAGATTTTGGAACTTGGATGGGCTCTGGCTCATCAATCACTACATCCTGATCCTCAAGGATTATCTTTTCTTCACCCACTTCTATCACGGAGCAGTATGGATCAGCGTTGATTGCGTCCTCTAATTGATGGTCCTCTGACACACTATCCTCTGCAAACTCAGATAACCTCACCTTATCTGACTAGCTTCGTGATTTCTCAACTAGTATATCCAGGACCTTGGCTGTTAGCCGGGTAAGTGGAACTGCCCTGGAACTGCGGTTGGATCCAGTGCGACTACTACAGGGGGTGCCCCTGCCTATCACCGAGCTACGCAGAGGGATATACACATCAGTCTGGTCAGACTCAGTGTCCATTACAGTGGTGCATGTCCGTTTAGGAACAGGCCACCTGCGAGTGGACCTCCTGGGAGTCATACTTGGCCCAGACTCAAAGCCCTGAGTCACAAGTCTGGAGGTCACAGGGAACTGCTTTAACCACCCCTCTGCTTCTCCTGTGAAGTAGAGGGGACTTGGAGCCATCGGTGGTTTCCGCTAAATACATGGGGATAGCATCAACAAACCAACCCGTGCTGCTTCTGGTAGCTCTACGCACCGTGGACGTCTGAGCAGAGACAAGACTCAGGATCTAAAAACTCAGTGTCCTCAGTATGATACTTTGAAGTAGTCCTTGTGCTCCTGGTCATGCTGGTCTGGAAGTCAAGAACCTTGGACTCAAGACACCACTGAGCTGCAATAATTATTATGATCCTGTTTGGCAGTCTTTGAGAACAGTCTTCCTCAGAGTCCTGGGAGCTCCGCGAATGTTTGGTCCTCTGTAGCCAGACACTGAGGAGGAACAAGAGTCTACCTCAGACACATTCTCTTCTTTTATTGCGTCAGGCTGCGCCCCGCCTGTGGCTATCCTTCGGCCCCTGCGAGCTGGCTGTTTGTCGGGTATAACCTCCATATCTGATACAACAGAACAGCAGGACTCAGACTCATCAGCTTCATGGGTGAAGTCTACCTGGTTAGCAAAGCCAGTGTGACGTTTGGACGCCCTGGTCTTCCTCTTCACGGTGGAACTCTGGGCCTCAGAGGGAACATCGTGCTGGGAGTCACTGGTCACCTCAGACTGGGTTGCAGTCTCCCTTTAATCAGCCATCCTCCTGGTTCTCCGAGTGGACGCTGGAGTGGCCTGTGGCGAAATGTCAATCCCAGTACTTCAGAACTATGAGACAAAACACTTTATATAAGCAAAGCAATCTCTGGCATGATGAACCTGTTGAAAAAAGTAGGGTGTAGTTGTGTTGTTGACAGTGGAGCAGTGTTAAAAACAAATCAACTTATCAAGACATTGATTAGCAAGCTGGCTATTTGAGTCAGGTATGTCAGTAACCACATTCCCATCCAGTGTTTTTAACCTCTCTTGGGTAGGGGGTAGTATTTTGAAGTTTGGATGAGAAACGTGCCCAAAGTAAACATCCTGTTACTCAGGCCCAGAAGCTAGGATATGCATATGCATGGTAGTATTGGATTGAAAACACTGACGTTTCTAAAACTGTTAAAATAATGTCTGTGAGTATAACAGAACTGATATGGCAGGCGAAAACCAGAGGAAAATCCATCCAGGAAGTGGGATTTTTTTACGTGAGTTGTTTTCCATTGAATGCCTATTGACTATGTTATGATTTAGGGCCTAGATTGCAGTTCCTATGGCTTCCAGTCTTTAGACATGCTTTCAGGCTTGTATTTTGAAAATGACGAGTAAAAAATACATTTTGGTCAGAGGACAGGGGAAGAATGCAGAGCTGCTTTGCGCGCGTGACCGATAGCGTGCTGTTCGTTGTTTTTCCTTTAGATTGAAAACGCTATTGTCCGGTTGAAATGTTATTCATTATTTAGACAAGACAACCTGAGTATTAATTATAAACAATGTTTGACATGTTTCAACGAACTATACCAGTACTATTAGGATGTATTTGTCTGCATGTTTTGACCACCCTGGAGCCAGTGGATTGCTGAACAAAACGCACCAACAAAACTTAATTTTTGGGACAGAGGGCCTTGATCGAACAAAACAAACATGTATTGTGTAACAGGGAGTCTTGTTAGTGCAACCATATGAAGATCATCAAAGGTAAGTGATTCATTTTATCGCCATTTCTGACTTTTGGGACTCTTCTATTTGGCTGGAAAATGTTTGTATGCTTTTGTAAGCGGGGCACTGTCCTCAGGTATGCTTTCGCCATAAAGCCCTTTTGAAATCTGACACAGCGGCTGGATTAACAAGAAGTTCATCTTTAAGCCGATGTATAACACTTGTATATTTTCTGAATGATTATTATGAGTATTTCTGTATTTTGAATTTGGCGCTCTGCAATGTCACCGAATGTTGGCCAGATGGGACGGTAGCGTTCCATAAGAAGTTTTAAAGTCCTAAAAAAAAGTGTCAGTACAATTTGATAAAATGCCAACAATGTTTGAAATGGTGGGATCTTTGTGTTGGTAAAATTAATTATGAGAGAAATGGCAGTAAAAGTGCTTTTATGCCCAAATATTGATATAAGACGAATTCTATCAAAGTAGACTTGGGAGTCAAGCGATATGTTGTGTGGGCCTCTCACTACCACACCGGAAAGCAAGCAGTTTATTAGACTACAGACTAAATCAATTATGAACTTCACAGGGTGGTGAAAGTGCCTGGTGATCAAATTGATGCGGATTTCCAATAAATATTGAGGTTCTTATTCTGGTGACACAATCGATGCTTGACTGCAGTTTGACAAATAAAAAAATTATATCCATAATCTCAACATGTATATGAGCCTACATGCACAATTTACCCGCGAGCTGTTAACTAGAGCGCACGTGCCAAAAACGAGAGTAGGCATTTTTTCTATCTAATGCAATAGTTTGACAAAACTATCGGTCTGGGTTTCCATCTTCGCAGTATTTCCACCAAATTGGGATACTTTGAAAATGTATTGTCTGTGGCAGGTTTTTACACCTACTCAATCCAGAGTTCTTCTTATTATAAAATAGTGAAGAACTTCCGGGATGCCTACAAGGCCCTCCCTGCCCTTCCGTCGGCAAATCGGATCACAACTCCATTTTGCTCCTCCATATCCTAAAGGCAGAAACTCAAAAAAGAAGTCCACGTGCTAAGGACTATTCAACGCTGGTCTGACCAATAGGAATCGACACTTCAAGATTGTTTTGATCACGTGGACAGATGTTCCAGGTAGCCTCTGAGAATAACATTGACGAAGACACTGATACAGTGACCAAGTTTATCAGGAAGTATATAGGAGATGTTGTACCCACTGTGACTATTACAACCTACTCTAACCAGAAACCATGGATAGATGGAAGTATTCGCACAAAACTGAAAGCACAAACCATTCAAATCAAATCAAATTTATTTATATAGCCCTTTGTACATCAGCTGATATCTCAAAGTGCTGTACAGAATCCCAGCCTAAAATCCCAAACAGCAAGCAATGCAGGTGTAGAAGCACGGTGATTAGGAAAAACTCCCTAGAAAGGCCAAAACCTAGGAAGAAACCTAGAGAGGAACCAGGCTATGTGGGGTGGCCAGTCCTCTTCTGGCTGTGCCGGGTGGAAATTATAACAGAACATGGCCAAGATGTTAAAATGTTCATCAATGACCAGCATGGTCAAATAATAATAAGGCAGAACAGTTGAAACTGGAGCAGCAGCACGGCCAGGTGGACTGGGGACAGCAAGGAGTCATCATGTCAGGTAGTCCTGGGGCATGGTCCTAGGGCTCAGGTCCTCCGAGAGAGAGAAAGAAAGAGAGAAGGAGAGAATCAGAGAACGCACACTTAGATTCACACAGGACACCGAATAGGACAGGAGAAGTACTCCAGATATAACAAACTGACCCTAGCCCCCCGACACATAAACTACTGCAGCATAAATACTGGAGGCTGAGACAGGAGGGGTCAGGAGACACTGTGGCCCCATCCGATGACACCCCCGGACAGGGCCAAACAGGAAGGATATAACCCCACCCACTTTGCCAAAGCACAGCCCCCACACCACTGGAGGGATATCTTCAACCACCAACTTACCATCCTGAGACAAGGCTGAGTATAGCCCACAAAGATCTCCGCCATGGCACAACCCAAGGGGGGGCGCCAACCCAGACAGGATGACCACATCAGTGAATCAACCCACTCAGGTGACGCACCTTCCAGGGACGGCATGAGAGAGCCCCAGTAAGCCAGTGACTCAGCCCCTGTAATAGGATTAGAGGCAGAGAATCCCAGTGGAAAGAGGGGAACCGGCCAGGCAGAGACAGCAAGGGCGGTTCGTTGCTCCAGAGCCTTTCCGTTCACCTTCCCACTCCTGGGCCAGACTACACTCAATCATATGACCCACTGAAGCGATGAGTCTTCAGTAAAGACTTAAAGGTTGAGACCGAGTTTGCGTCTCTGACATGGGTAGGCAGACCGTTCCATAAAAATGGAGCTCTATAGGAGAAGGCCCTGCCTCCAGCTGTTTGCTTAGAAATTCTAGGGACAATTAGGAGGCCTGCGTCTTGTGACCGTAGCGTACGTGTAGGTATGTACGGCAGGACCAAATCAGAGAGATAGGTAGGAGCAAGCCCATGTAATGCTTTGTAGGTTAGCAGTAAAACCTTGAAATCAGCCCTCGCTTTGACAGGAAGCCAGTGTAGACAGGCTAGCACTGGAGTAATATGATCAAATTTTTTGGTTCTAGTCAGGATTCTAGCAGCCGTATTTAGCACCAACTGAAGTTTATTTATCGTGCTTTATCCGGGTAGCCGGAAAGTAGAGCATTGTAGTAGTCTAACCTAGAAGTGACAAAAGCATGGATGAATTTTTCTGCAACATTTTTGGACAGAAAGTTTCTGATTTTTGCAATGTTACGTAGATGAAAAAAAGCTGTCCTTGAAATGGTCTTGATATGTTCTTCAAAAGAGAGATCAGGGTCCAGAGTAACGCCGAGGTCCTTCACAGTTTTATTTGAGACGACTGTACAACCATTAAGATTAATTGTCAAATTCAACAGAAGATCTCTTTGTTTCTTGGGACCTGAACAAGCATCTCTGTTTTGTCCGAGTTTAAAAGTAGAAAGTTTGCAGCCATCCACTTCCTTATGTCTGAAACACATGCTTCCAGCAAGGGCAATTATGGGGCTTCACCATGTTTCATTGAAATGTACAGCTGTGTGTCATCCGCATAGCAGTGAAAGTTAACATTATGTTTTCGAATAACATTCCCAAGAGGTAAAATATATAGTGAAAACAATAGTGGTCCTAAAACGGAACCTTGAGGAACACCGGAATTTACAGTTGATTTGTCAGAGGACAAACCATTCATAGAGACAAACTGATATCTTTCCGACAGATAAGATCTAGACCAGGCCAGAACTTGTCCGTGTAGACCAATTTGGGTTTCCAATCTCTCCAAAAGAATGTGGTGATCGATGGTATCCAAAGCAGCACTAAGGTCTAGGAGCACGAGGACAGATGCAGAGCCTCGGTCCGATGCCATTAAAATGTGATTTACCACCTTCACAAGTGCCGTCTCAGTGCTATGATGGGGTCTAAAACCAGACTGAATCATTTCGTATACATTGTTTGTCTTCAGGAAGGCAGTAAGTTGCTGCGCAACAGCCTTTACTAAAATTTTTGAGAGGAATGGAAGATTCGATATAGGCCGATAGTTTTTTATATTTTCTGGGTCACTTTTAGTGAGTTTCGTACACATCCGGTGGATAGAGAGCCGTTTATTATGTTCAACATAGGAGGGCCAAGCACAGGAAGCAGCTCTTTCAGTAGTTTAGTTGGAATAGGGTCCAGTATGCAGCTTGAAGGTTTAGAGGCCA
This sequence comes from Oncorhynchus keta, assembly GCF_023373465.1. Lineage (NCBI taxonomy): Eukaryota > Metazoa > Chordata > Actinopteri > Salmoniformes > Salmonidae > Oncorhynchus > Oncorhynchus keta. Next base: position 64,959,979 of record NC_068421.1, on the reverse strand, counting down.
TGATTATTTTCATCATTGTGTCAAGAGATATAGTACTAAAACACTTGAGCGTCTCTCTTGATCCTAGGTCCTGGGAGAGTTGTGCAGACTCAGGACAACTGAGCTTTGAAGGAATACGCAGATTTAAAGAGGAGTCCGTAATTTGCTTTCTAATAATCATAATCTTTTCCTCAAAGAAGTTCATGAATTTATCACTGCTAAAGTGAAAGTCATCCTCTCTTGGGGAATGCTGCTTTTTAGTTAGCTTTGCGACAGTATCAAAAATGTCAGATTGTTCTTATTTTCCTCAATTAAGTTAGAAAAATAGGATGATCGAGCAGCAGTAAGGGCTCTTCGGTACTGCACGGTACTGTCTTTCCAAGCTAGGCGGAAGACTTCCAGTTTGGTGTGGCGCCATTTCCGTTCCAATTTTCTGGAAGCTTGCTTCAGAGCTCGGGTATTTTCTGTGTACCAGGGAGCTAGTTTCTTATGAGAAATGTTTTTAGTTTTTAGGGGTGCAACTGCATCTAGGGTATTGCGCAAGGTTACATTGAGTTCCTCAGTTAGGTGGTTAACTGATTTTTGTCCTCTGGCATCCTTGGGTAGACAGAGGGAATCTGGAAGGACATCAAGGAATCTTTGTGTTGTCTGTGAAATTATAGCACGACTTTTGATGTTCCTTGGTTGGGGTCTGAGCAGATTATTTGTTGCAATTGCAAACGTAATAAAATAGTGGTCCAATAGTCCAGGATTATGAGGAAAAACATTACGATCCACAACATTTATTCCATGGGACAAAACTAGGTCCAGCGTATGACTGTGACAGTGAGTGGGTCCAGAGACATGTTGGACAAAACCCACTGAGTCGATGATGTCTCCGAAAGCCTTTTGGAGTGGGTCTGTGGACTTTTCCATGTGAATATTAAAGTCACCAAAGATTAGAATATTATCTGCTATGACTACAAGGTCCGATAGGAATTCAGGGAACTCAGTGAGGAACGCTGTATATGGCCCAGGAGGCCTGTAAACAGTAGCTATAAAAAGTGATTGAGTAGGCTGCATAGATTTCATGACTAGAAGCTCAAAAGACGAAAACGTCGTTTTTTTTTTGTAAATTGACATTCACTATCGTAAATGTTAGCAACACCTCCGCCTTTGCGGGATGCACGGGGATATGGTCACTAGTGTAGCCAGGAGGTGAGGCCTCATTTAACACAGTAAATTCATCAGACTTAAGCCATGTTTCAGTCAGGCCAATCACATCAAGATTATGATCAGTGATTAGTTCATTGACTATAATTGCCTTTGAAGTAAGGGATCTAACATTAAGTAGCCCTATTTTGAGATGTGAGGTATCATGATCTCTTTCAATAATGACAGCAATGGAGGTGGTCTTTATCCTAGTGAGATTGCTAAGGCGAACACCGCCATGTTTAGTTTTGCCCAACCTAGGTCGAGGCACAGACACGGTCTCAATGGTGATAGCTGAGCTGACTACACTGACTGTGCTAGTGGCAGACTCCACTATGCTGGCAGGCTGGCTAACAGCCTGCTGCCTGGCCTGCACCCTATTTCATTGTGGAGCTAGAGGAGTTAGAGCCCTGTCTATGTTGGTAGATAAGATGAGAGCACCCCTCCAGCTAGGATGGAGTCCGTCACTCCTCAGCAGGTCTAGCTTGGTGCTGTTTGTGGGTGAATCCCAGAAAGAGGACCAATTATCTACAAATTCTATCTTTTGGGAGGGGCAGAAAACAGTTTTCAACCAGCGATTGAGTTGTGAGACTCTGCTGTAGAGCTCATCACTCCCCCTAACCATTGCATTTAACTATGGCAAGGTGACTGAGAATATGGCCGAAAACAGTGTAGTTATTTCCTCCGTAAGGCAATCAATCAGGCAAAACGTCAGTAGAGACAAAGAAGTAGTAATTCAACGGCTCAGACACGAGAAGTATGTGGCAGGGTTTACAGACAATCACAGACTACAAAGGGAAAACCAGCCACGCCGAACACAGAAGTCTTCCATCCAGACAAAACAAATCCCACCTTAACCCGCTTTGAGAATAACTGTGCCGCCGACACGGCCTATTACCAAGGACTGTGTGGCCGACGTAAGTAAGACATTTAAGCGTGTTAATCCTCCCAAGGCTGCCGTCCCAGACGCCATCCCCAGCCACGTCCTCAGAGCACGCGCAGACCAGCTGGCCGGAGTCTTTACGGACATATTCAATCTCTCCCTATCCCAGTCTTCTGTCCCCACATGCTTCAAGATGGCCACCATTGTCCCTGCACCTAAGAAAGCAATGGTAACTGAACTAACCGACTATCGCCTTGTATCACTCACTTCTGTCATCATGAAGTGCTTTGAGAGACTAGTCGAGGACCATATCACCTCCACCCTACCTGCCACCCTAGACCCACTTCAATTTGCTTACCACCCCAAAAGATCCACAGACAATGCAATCGCCAACACACTGCCCTGTCCCATCTGGACAAGAAGCATACATACCATGTAAGAATGATTTTCATTGACTATAGCTCAGCATTCAACACCCTGGGTCTGAAACCCACCCTGTGCAACTGGATCCTGGACTTCCTAGCAGGCCGCCCCCAGGTGGTGAAGGTAGGAAACAACTCCACTTTGCTGATCCTCAACACTGGGGCCCCCTCCTGTGCTCAGCCCCCTCCTGTACTCCCTTTTCACCCATGACTGCACACACGCCTCCAACTCAATCATCAAGTTTGCAGACAACAGTAGTCGGCCTGATTACCAACAATGACACGACAGCCTACAGGGAGGTGAGGGCCCTGGGAGTGTGGTGCCAGGAAAATAACCCCTCACCCAACAACAAAACAAAGGAGCTGATCATGGACCTCAGGAAACAGCAGAGGGAGCATGCCCTGATCCATAGACGGGACCTCGGTGGAGCAGGTGAAAAGCTTCAAGTACCTCGGCGTACACGTCACTGACGATCTGAAATGGTCCACCCACACAGACAGTGTGGTGAAGGTGCAACAGCGCATCAACCTCACGAGTCTGAACAAAACAACGTTTTGGCACCTAAAACTTCTACACATGCACAATTGAGCATCCTGTCAGGCTGTCTCACCGCCTGGTATGGCAAAACTGCACCACCCGCAACTGCAGGGCTCTCCAGAGGGTGGTGCGGCCGGCCCAACATCACCGGGGGCAAACGACCTGCCATCCAGGACACCTACAGCACCAGATGTCACAAGGTCAAAAAGATCATCAAGGATAACAACCACCCGAGCCACTGCCTGTTCACCCCGCTATCATCCAGAGGGCGAGGTCAGTACAGATGCGTCAAAGCTGGGACCGAGACCAAAGCTGTTTTTCAATCTCAAGGCCATCAGACTGTTACATAGCCATCACTAGCACATCAGAGGTGTCTGCCCTATATACATAGACTGTAAAATCACTGGCCACTTTAAGAATTTTACATTTTGCACATTTCTCACTACTCATATGTAAATACTGTATTCTATCCTTAGTCTATGCCGCTCTGACATTGCTTGTCCAAATATTTATATATTCTTAATTCCATTCCTTTACTTTGATTTGTGTATGTTGTGAAATTGATAGATATTACTGCACTGTTGGAGCTAGAAACAAGCATTTCCCTACACCCGCAATAACATCTGCTAAACACATGACAAAATTTGATAACTATGAAACAAATTCAGAATCATGTAGTAACCAAGTGTTAAATCGAAATATATTTTAGATTCTTTAACCTGTAGTGGCACCCCATCCCGTGAAGGGGACACTAATTAGCATAACGCAACGGACATAAATCTTCCTAGAAAATCTTCCTATTCATGAAAATCACAAGTGAAATATATTGGAACACAGCTTAGCCTTTTGTTAATCACCCTGTCATCTCAGATTTTCAAAATATGCTTTACAGCCAACGCTAGACAAGCATTTGTGTAAGTTTATCATAGCCTAGCATATCATTATGCCTTGCTAGCAGCAGGCAACCTTGTCACGGAAATCAGAAAAGCAATCAAATTAAATCGTTCACATTTGATGAACTTCAGATGTTTTCACTCACAAGACTCCCAGGTAGACAGCCAAAGTTCATTTTTTCCCTAAATATTATTTTTGTAGGCGAAATAGCTCGTTTGTTCTTCACGTTTGGCTGAGAAATCGCCCGAAATTGCGGTCACCACAACCCTGAAAAATATTCCAAATTAGCTCCATAATATCGACAGAAACATGGCAAACGTTGTTTAGAATCCATCCTCAAGGTGTTTTTCTAATATCTATTCGATAATATATCCGTTGGGACAATTCATTTTTCATTAGGACCGATTGGAATAATGGCTACTTCTGTATTTTACGCGAGAATCTCTTTCGGAGCCACCATGTGACCACTTACGCAATGTGGCCACCTATGGCTATTCTTCAACAGAAATGCGTGGCCACCTATGGCTATTCTTCAACAGAAATGCGTAAAACTACGTCACAATGCTGTAGACACCTTGGGGAATACGTAGAAAGCGTAAGCTCGTTGATGGTACATTCACAGCTGAATAGGGAGTCATTGGAACGCAGCGCTTTCAAAACCTGGGGCACTTACGGATTGGATTTTATAATGTTCCAACCGGAGAATAATGTTCCAACCAGAGAATTCCTTTGTCTGTAGAAATGTGATGGAACTCAGGTCGTGACTGAGAATATGTGAGCGCACGTGATCAGCTCATGGCACTCTGGCAGAGCCCTGACTCAATCAGCTCTTATTCCCCCCTCCTTCACAGTAGAAGCATCAAACAAGGTTCTAAAGACTGTTGACATCGAGTAGAAGCCTTAGGAAGTGCAATATGACTCCATAGACACTGTATATTCGATAGGCAATGACTTGAAAAACTGAAAACCTCAGATTTTCCACTTCCTGGTTGGATTGTTTTATTTTGTTTTTGCCTGCCATGAGTTCTGTGACACTCACAGACATCATTCAAACAGTTTTAGAAACTTCAAAGTGTTTTCTATCCAAATCTACTAATAATATAATACCGCAATGCTCTACTTTCCGGCTAGCCAGATAAAGCATGAAATAAACTTCAGTTAGTGTTAAATACGTCTGCTAGAATCCTGACTAGAACCAAAGAAATTGATCATATTACTCCAGTGGTAGACTCCCTACACTGGCTTCCTGTCAAGGCAAGGGCTGATTTCAAGGTTTTACTGCTAATCTACAAAGCATTACATGGGCTTGCTCCTACCTATCTCTCTGATTTGGTCCTGCCGTACATACCTACACGTACGCTACGGTCAAAAGACGCATGCCTCCTAATTGTCCCTAGAATTTCTAAGCAAACAGCTGGAGGCAGGGCTTTCTCCTACAGAGCTCCATTTTTATGGAATGGTCTGCCAACCCATGTGAGAGACGCAAACTCGGTCTCAACCATTAAGTCTTTACTCAAGACTCATCTCTTCAGTGGGTCATATGATTGAGTTTAGCCTGGCCCAGGAGTGTGAAGGTGAACGGAAAGGCTCTGGAGCAACGAACCGCCCTTGCCGTCTCTGCCTGGCCGGTTCCCCTCTTTCCACTGGGATTCTCTGCCTCTAATCCTATTACGGGGCTGAGTCACTGGCTTACTGGTCTCTTTCATGCCGTCCCTAGGAGGGGTGCGTCACTTGAGTGGGTTGAGTCACTGATGTGATCTTCCTGTCTGGGTTGGCGCCCCCCCCTTGGGTTGTGCCGTGGCGGAGATCTTTGTGGGCTATACTCGGCCTTGTCTTAGAATGGTAAGTTGGTGGTTGAAGATATCCCTCTAGTGGTGTGGGGGCTGTGCTTTGGCAAAGTGGGTGGGGTTATATCCTTCCCGTTTGGCCCTGTCCGGGGTATCATCGGATGGGGCCACAGTGTCTCCTGACCCCTCCCGTCTCAGCCTCCAGTATTTATGCTGCAGTAGTTTATGTGTCGGGGGGCTAGGGTCAGTTTGTTATATCTGGAGTACTTCTCCTGTCTTATGCTCTCTCTAATTCTCTCTTTCTTTCTTTCTCTCTTTCTTTCTCTCTCTCGGAGGACCTGAGCCCTAGGACCATGCCTCAGGACTACCTGGCATGATGACTCCTTGCTGTCCCCAGTCCACCGGACGTGCTACTTGTCCCAGACCTATTATTTGACCATGCTGGTCATTTATGAACATTTGAACATCTTGGCCATGTTCTGTTATAATCTCCACCCGGCCCAGCCAGAAGAGGACTGGCCACCCCTCATAGCCTGGTTCCTCTCTAGGTTTCTTTCTAGGTTTTGGCCTTTCTAGGGAGTGCTTCAACACCTGCATTGCTTGCTTTTTGGGGTTTTAGGCTGGGTTTCTGTACAGCACTTTGAGATATCAGCTGATGTTCGGAAGGGCTATATAAATACATTTGATTTGATTTGAATATGCATATATTAGCTACTGGGTCTGAGTAGCAGGCAGGACAGGATTGTTGTTTTAAAACGAGGACATTGAAGACCTAAATAGACTACATGCAAATGTTTAAAATATATACTCTGGACACCTTATTCATCCAAGCTACTCAATACTGCCCCCCAGTCCCAAAGAAGTTAAGGAAAGAAATTCCACAAATGTACTTTAACAAGGCACATCTGTTAATTGAAATGCATTCCTGGGGACTAACTCATGAAGCTGGTTGAGAGAATGCCAAGAGTGTGCAAAGCTGTCATCAAGGCAAATGGTGGCTACTTTGAAGAATCTAAAATATATTGTGATTTGTTTAACATTTATTTTGGTTACTACATGATTCCATAGTTGATGTCTTCACTTTTATTCTACAATATATAAAATAGTAAAAATAAAAACTCTTGAATGAGTAGTTGTGTCCAAACATTTAACGGGTACTGGTTGAGAAAGTGCCGCAGCAGTCACAGAAACCAAGTAGCATGCGCACACATCATGATACCTTTACCAGTTGTAGGTAGGCTATTTAGATTGGTCATTACAAAGACAGTCCTTTTCCATAGAACAGAGAAAAGTCTGACTTGGGTGGCTGGAGTCTTGACAATTTTATGGGTTTTCCTCTGACACGCCCTATTATATAGGTCCTGGATTGCAAGGAAGCTTGGTCCCAGTGATGTACTGGGCCGTAAGCACTACCCTCTATCATTCAATGTAATGACAGTTTCATTGTGGACTTTTCCCTGAAATTAGATGTTGGCCTATAGGCTACCTGTATCTAGCTCAGCAAACCATGGGGAAATTTAATTGCCATTCTAAATCCCGATTTGATTTCTATTGAATTATGTAAACCTCGCAAATAGGCCATTTATAACCGTTTGTAGTCAACATCTGGCACATCAAGACAATCGCCAGAAAATAGTCTCCATGTTTCTTGCAGAGATCCTCAAGATCCTATCTAAAATTCACCACTGAAACTCTCTTGTCGGATCTATAGTCATGCACATCCAAACTGGATTTATTTACAATTATAAACTGTGTGGTTTGAGCCCTAAATGCGAATTGGCTGAAAGCCATGGTATATCAGACCAAGTACAACTGGAATGACAAAAAAATCCTTCTTAATTCACTCGATTTGCAAGTATAGTGTAATTCCCTTATTATGGGATTGCCCTTAACTGCAAACTCTACAGGCAGGACCAATTTGTGACTACTTCGGTGGAAATGGCATTACTGTAATGATGTATACACAACTGCTTGCCTTGTAAAAGAACAAGTGCTTATACACTAGCAACTCGTGTTTTTTTCTAAGATTCACTGCAAAACAAACCAGAGCGGGACTGCTTGCTCTGCTAGCTTGCTGCCACGTGAGCATTAACGGAACTTCTGTGTGTAATGTTTATTGTTCATTTTTATTGTTTTTTTCACTTTGGTATATTATCTACTTCACTGTTTGGGCAATGTTAACATATGTTTCCCATGCCAATAGAGCCCCTGGAATTGAATATACCCATAATCGCACAATTAAAACGTACCGTAACTCCAGAGGATTCATCGGAGTATGTTTTCGTTGGGGAACACACATGTACTGAATTTCTGGTGGCCAGCATCGTGCTTGCGCTTTTCTGTCTCACTTCCGACACGTGTTCCCAAAGTCAGCAAGACATCGAATCGCGATGCATGCTGAGGAACGTAAACCGATTGTTTTTTTGATGAAAGTACTCAAGTGAGAATAGTCAAGTGTATCATTCATTCCTTGGGGATGTGTCAAAGATACTTGTTTTTATATGATCTATAATAAATTAATAGTGATTCTGGAGTAATCATATTTACCCATCTCATACAGTCTTGAAATCATTGGCCACTTTAATAAATTGATCACTAGTCACTTTAATAATGCCACTTTAATAATGTTTACATATCTTGCATTACCCATCTCATATGTATATACTGTATTTTATACCATTTATTGCATTTTGCCTATGCCGCTCTGTCATTGCTCATCCGTATATTTATGTTTATACTCTTATTCCATTCCTGTACTTAGATTTGTTTGTATTAGGTAGTTGTGTGGAATTGTTAGATTACATGTTAGATATTGCTGCACTGTCAGAATTAGAAGCACAAAAATTTCACTGCACTCGCAATAACATCTGCTAACCATGTGTATGTGACCAATAAACAGCCCATCGCTCTCCTTCTTGGTCAAATAGCCCTTACACAGCCATTGATGGCGTATTGCTGCAGGATGCTGTTGTAGCCATGCTGGTTACGTGTGCATTGAATTCTAAATAAAATCACAGTGTCACCAGCAAAACACTATCACACCTCCTCCTCCAAGCTTCACGTGGGAATCACACACGCAGAGATCATCTGTTCACCTACTCTGCGTCTCACAAAGACACGGTGGTTGGAACCAAAAATCTTAAAGTTGGACTCATCAGACTAAAAGACAAATTTCCACTGGTCTAATGTCCATTACTCATGGATTTCTTGGCCCAAGCAAGTCTCTTCTTATTATTGGTGTCCTTCAGTAGTGGTTTCTTTTGAGCAATTCGACCATGAAGGCCTGATTCACGCAGTCTCCTCTGAACAGTTGATGTTGAGATGTGTCTGTTATTTGAACTTTATTTGGGCTGCAATCTGAGGTGCAGTTCTAATGAACTTATCCTCTGCAGCAGAGGTAACTCTTGGTCTTCCTTTCCTGCAGTGGTTCTCATGAGAACCCGTTTCATCATTAATGGTTTTTGCGACTGCACTTGAAGAACCTTTTAAAGTTCTTGAAATGTTCTGCATTGAATGATGTCTATCGTTTCTCTTTGCTTATTTGAGCTTTTCTTGACATATGGACTTGGACTTTTACCAAATAGGGCTAAATTCCACAAATGAACTTAAGGCACACGTGTTAATTGAAATCCATTCCAGGTGACCACCTCATGAAGCTGGTTGAGAGAATGCTAAGCATGTGCAAAGCTGTCATCAAGGCAAAGGGTGGCTACTTTGAATATGTTTGATTTGTTTAACACTTTTATGGTTACATTTATTATTTTAAAAAAAAGTGTACCCATTATTTAACTAGGTAAGTCAGTTAAGAACAAACTCGTAATTTACAATGATGGCCTACTCCAGGCAAATCCAGATGACACTGGGCCAATTGTGCACCACCCTATGGGACTCCCAATTACAGGCAGATGTGATACAGCCTGGATTCGAACCAGGTACTATAGTGATACCTCTTGCACTGAGATGCAGTGCTTTAGACCACAGCGCCATTCGGGAGCCTACATGATTCCATGTGTTATTTCATAGTTTTGATGTCTTCACTATTATTCTACCATGTAGAAAACAGTAAAAATAATGAAAAACCCTCAAGTAGGTGTCTCCAAACTTCTGACTGGTACTATTTATATATATATACTTTTTAAATGTTTACTGCAACTGCAAACCACAGGAGCCTGCGCTCTTGCAGCTCTGTTAATCATCAGATGGGAGTATAGGCGTTAGGGGGGCCTTGGTTAGGTAACTGAATCATGGCTGGCCCTAGCCTTTGGGGGCCCTAAGTGAGATTTGGTTGAGTGGCCACCCCACCTGGCAGGGAAAACACTTTGCCCCCCCCCTCTCGATTGCAGAGAGAAAGTAAATGTTTCCGTGCCCGGTCGGTAGTCAGCCATAATTACGACAAGTTCAGATAGTGGACATTGCTAATTACGTGACTGACTGACTCATAAGAGAAAAACTGGCTAACATACCTTACCACTGAACACATTTTGGTAATTTAGCAGACACTGATCCAGAGACATTTACATTTTTACATTTAAGTCATTTAGCAGACGCTCTTATCCAGAGCGACTTACAAATTGGTGCATTCACCTTATGACATCCAGTGGAACAGCCACTTTACATTAGTGCATCTAAATCTTTTAGGGGGGGGGGTGAGAAGGATTACTTTATCCTATCCTAGGTATTCCTTAAAGAGGTGGGGTTTCAGGTGTCTCCGGAAGGTGGTGATTGACTCCGCTGTCCTGGCGTCGTGAGGGAGTTTGTTCCACCATTGGGGGCCAGAGCAGCGAACAGTTTTGACTGGGCTGAGCGGGAACTGTACTTCCTCAGTGGTAGGGAGGCGAGCAGGCCAGAGGTGGATGAACGCAGTGCCCTTGTTTGGGTGTAGGGCCTGATCAGAGCCTGGAGGTACTGAGGTGCCGTTCCCCTCACAGCTCCGTAGGCAAGCACCATGGTCTTGTAGCGGATGCGAGCTTCAACTGGAAGCCAGTGGAGAGAGCGGAGGAGCGGGGTGACGTGAGAGAACTTGGGAAGGTTGAACACCAGACGGGCTGCGGCGTTCTGGATGAGTTGTAGGGGTTTAATGGCACAGGCAGGGAGCCCAGCCAACAGCGAGTTGCAGTAATCCAGACGGGAGATGACAAGTGCCTGGATTAGGACCTGCGCCGCTTCCTGTGTGAGGCAGGGTCGTACTCTGCGGATGTTGTAGAGCATGAACCTACAGGAACGGGACACCGCCTTGATGTTAGTTGAGAACGACAGGGTGTTGTCCAGGATCACGCCAAGGTTCTTAGCGCTCTGGGAGGAGGACACAATGGAGTTGTCAACCGTGATGGCGAGATCATGGAACGGGCAGTCCTTCCCCGGGAGGAAGAGCAGCTCCGTCTTGCCGAGGTTCAGCTTGAGGTGGTGATCCGTCATCCACACTGATATGTCTGCCAGACATGCAGAGATGCGATTCGCCACCTGGTCATCAGAAGGGGAAAGGAGAAGATTAATTGTGTGTCGTCTGCATAGCAATGATAGGAGAGACCATGTGAGGTTATGACAGAGCAAAGTGACTTGGTGTATAGCGAGAATAGGAGAGGGCCTAGAACAGAGCCCTGGGGGACACCAGTGGTGAGAGCGCGTGGTGAGGAGACAGATTCTCGCCACGCCACCTGGTAGGAGCGACCTGTCAGGTAGGACGCAATCCAAGCGTGGGCCGCGCCGGAGATGCCCAACTTGGAGAGGGTGGAGAGGGAGGATCTGATGGTTCACAGTATCGAAGGCAGCCGATAGGTCTAGAAGGATGAGAGCAGAGGAGAGAGAGTTAGCTTTAGCAGTGCGGAGCGCCTCCGTGATGCAGAGAAGAGCAGTCTCAGTTGAATGACTAGTCTTGAAACCTGACTGATTTGGATCAAGAAGGTCATTCTGAGAGAGATAGCGGTAGAGCTGGCCAAGGACGGCACGTTCAAGAGTTTTGGAGAGAAAAGAAAGAAGGGATACTGGTCTGTAGTTGTTGACATCGGAGGGATCGAGTGTAGGTTTTTTCAGAAGGGGTGCAACTCTCGCTCTCTTGAAGACGGAAGGGACGTAGCCAGCGGTCAGGGATGAGTTGATGAGCGAGGTGAGGTAAGGGAGAAGGTCTCCGGAAATGGTCTGGAGAAGAGAGGAGGGGATAGGGTCAAGCGGGCAGGTTGTTGGGCGGCCGGCCGTCACAAGACGCAAGATTTCATCTGGAGAGAGAGGGGAGAAAGAGGTCAGAGCACAGGGTAGGGCAGTGTGAGCAGAACCAGCGGTGTCGTTTGACTTAGCAAACGAGGATTGGATGTCGTCGACCTTCTTTTCAAAATGGTTGACGAAGTCATCTGCAGAGAGGGAGGAGGGGGGAGGGGGAGGAGGATTCAGGAGGGAGGAGAAGGTGGCAAAGAGCTTCCTAGGGTTAGAGGCAGATGCTTGGAATTTAGAGTGGTAGAAAGTGGCTTTAGCAGCAGAGACAGAGGAGGAAAATGTAGAGAGGAGGGAGTGAAAGGATGCCAGGTCCGCAGGGAGGCGAGTTTTCCTCCATTTCCGCTCGGCTGCCCGGAGCCCTGTTCTGTGAGCTCGCAATGAGTCGTCGATCCACGGAGCGGGAGGGGAGGACCGAGCCGGCCTGGAGGATAGGGGACATAGAGAGTCAAAGGATGCAGAAAGGGAGGAGAGGAGGGTTGAGGAGGCAGAATCAGGAGATAGGTTGGAGAAGGTTTGAGCAGAGGGAAGAGATGATAGGATGGAAGAGGAGAGAGTAGCGGGGGAGAGAGAGCGAAGGTTGGGACGGCGCGATACCATCCGAGTAGGGGCAGTGTGGGAAGTGTTGGATGAGAGCGAGAGGGAAAAGGATACAAGGTAGTGGTCGGAGACTTGGAGGGGAGTTGCAATGGGGTTAGTGGAAGAACAGCATCTAGTAAAGATGAGGTCGAGCGTATTGCCTGCCTTGTGAGTAGGGGGAAGGTGAGAGGGTGAGGTCAAAAGAGGAGAGGAGTGGAAAGAAGGAGGCAGAGAGGAATGAGTCAAAGGTAGACGGGGGAGGTTAAAGTCGCCCAGAACTGTGAGAGGTGAGCCGTCCTCAGGAAAGGAGCTTATCAAGGCATCAAGCTCATTGATGAACTCTCCGAGGAACCTGGAGGGCGATAAATGATAAGGATGTTAAGCTTGAAAGGGCTGGTAACTGTGACAGCATGGAATTCAAAGGAGGCGATAGACAGATGGGTAAGGGGAGAAAGAGAGAATGACCACTTGGGAGAGATGAGGATCCCGGTGCCACCACCCCGCTGACCAGAAGCTCTCGGGGTGTGCGAGAACACGTGGGCGGACGAGGAGAGAGCAGTAGGAGTAATCAAATCAAATCAAATCAAATTTATTTATATAGCCCTTCGTACATCAGCTGATATCTCAAAGTGCTGTACAGAAACCCAGCCTAAAACCCCAAACAGCAAACAATGCAGGTGTAAAAGCACGGTGGCTAGGAAAAACTCCCTAGAAAGGCCAAAACCTAGGAAGAAACCTAGAGAGGAACCGGGCTATGTGGGGTGGCCAGTCCTCTTCTGGCTGTGCCGGGTAGAGATTATAACAGAACATGACCAAGATGTTCAAATGTTCATAAATGACCAGCATGGTCGAATAATAATAAGGCAGAACAGTTGAAACTGGAGCAGCAGCAGTCAGGTGGAATGGGGACAGCAAGGAGCCATCATGTCAGGTAGTCCTGGGGCACTGTCCTAGGGCTCAGGTCCTCCGAGAGAGAGAGAAAGAAAGAGAGAATTAGAGAGAGCATATGGGGGTGGCCAGTCCTCTTTTGGCTGTGCCGGGTGGAGATTATAACAGAACGTGGCCAAGATGTTCAAATGTTCATAAATGACCCAGCATGGTTGAATAATAGTAAGGCAGAACAGTTGAAACTGGAGCAGGAGCATGGCCAGGTGGACTGGGGACAGCAAGGAGTCCTCATGTCAGGTAGTCCTGGGACATGGTCCTAGGGCCCAGGCCAGTTGAAACTGGAGCAGCAGCATGGCCAGGTGGACTGGGGACAGCAAGGAGTCATCATGTCAGGTAGTCCTGGGGCATGGTCCTAGGGCTCAGGTCCTCCGAGAGAGAGAAAGAAAGAGAGAAGGAGAGAATTAGAGAACGCACACTTAGATTCACACAGGACACCGAATAGGACAGGAGAAGTACTCCAGATATAACAAACTGACCCTAGCCCCGACACATAAACTACTGCAGCATAAATACTGGAGGCTGAGACAGGAGGGGTCAGGAGACACTGTGGCCCCATCCGAGGACACCCCGGACAGGGCCAAACAGGAAGGATATAACCCCACCCACTTTGCCAAAGCACAGCCCCCACACCACTAGAGGGATATCTTCAACCACCAACTCACCATCCTGAGACAAGGCCGAGTATAGCCCACAAAGATCTCCGCCACGGTACAACCCAAGGGGGGCAACCCAGACAGGCCGACCACAACAGTGAATCAACCCACCCAGGTGACGCACCCCCCCAGGGACGGCACGAGAGAGCCCCAGCAAGCCAGTGACTCAGCCCCGTAACAGGGTTAGAGGCAGAGAATCCCAGTGGAAAGAGGGGAACCGGCCAGGCAGAGACAGCAAGGGCGGTTCGTTGCTCCAGAGCCTTTCCGTTCACCTTCCCACTCCTGGGCCAGACTACACTCAATCATATGACCCACTGAAGAGATGAGTCTTCAGTAAAGACTTAAAGGTTGAGACCGAGTTTGCGTCTCTGACATGGGTAGGCAGACCGTTCCATAAAAATGGAGCTCTATAGGAGAAAGCCCTGCCTCCAGCTGTTTGCTTAGAAATTCTAGGGACAATTAGGAGGCCTGCGTCTTGTGACCGTAGCGTACGTGTAGGTATGTACGGCAGGACCAAATCAGAGAGGTAGGTAGGAGCAAGCCCATGTAATGCTTTGTAGGTTAGCAGTAAAACCTTGAAATCAGCCCTTGCTTTGACAGGAAGCCAGTGTAGAGAGGCTAGCACTGGAGTAATATGATCAAATTTTTTGGTTCTAGTCAGGATTCTAGCAGCCGTATTTAGCACTAACTGAAGTTTATTTAGTGCTTTATCCGGGTAGCCGGAAAATAGAGCATTGCAGTAGTCTAACCTAGAAGTGACAAAAGCATGGATTAATTTTTCTGCATCATTTATTTACAGAAAGTTTCTGATTTTTGCAATGTTACGTAGATGGAAAAAAGCTGTCCTCGAAATGGTCTTGATATGTTCTTCAAAAGAGAGATCAGGGTCCAGAGTAACGCCGAGGTCCTTCACAGTTTTATTTGAGACGACTGTACAACCATTAAGATTAATTGTCAGATTCAACAGAAGATCTCTTTGTTTCTTGGGACCTAGAACAAGCATCTCTGTTTTGTCCGAGTTTAATAGTAGAAAGTTTGCAGCCATCCACTTCCTTATGTCTGAAACACATGCTTCTAGCGAGGGCAATTTTGGGGCTTCACCATGTTTCATTGAAATGTACAGCTGTGTGTCATCCGCATAGCAGTGAAAGTTTACATTATGTTTTCGAATAACATCCCCAAGAGGTAAAATATATAGTGAAAACAATAGTGGTCCTAAAACAGAACCTTGAGGAACACCGAAATGTACAGTTGATTTGTCAGAGGACAAACCATTCACAGAGACAAACTGATATCTTTCCGACAGATAAGACCTAAACCAGGCCAGAACATGTCCGTGTAGACCAATTTGGGTTTCCAATCTCTCCAAAAGAATGTGGTGATCGATGGTATCAAAAGCAGCACTAAGGTCTAGGAGCACGAGGACAGATGCAGAGCCTCGGTCCGATGCCATTAAAATGTCATTTACCACCTTCACAAGTGCCGTCTCAGTGCTATGATGGGGTCTAAAACCAGACTGAAGCATTTCGTATACATTGTTTGTCTTCAGGAAGGCAGTGAGTTGCTGCGCAACAGCCTTCTCTAAAATCTTTGAGAGGAATGGAAGATTCGATATAGGCCGATAGTTTTTTATATTTTCTGGGTCAAGGTTTGGCTTTTTCAAGAGAGGCTTTATTACTGCCACTTTTAGTGAGTTTGGTACACATCCAGTGGATAGAGAGCCGTTTATTATGTTCAACATAGGAGGGCCAAGCACAGGAAGCAGCTCTTTCAGTAGTTTAGTTGGAATAGGGTCCAGTATACAGCTTGAAGGTTTAGAGGCCATGATTATTTTCATCATTGTGTCAAGAGATATAGTACTAAAACACTTGAGCGTCTCTCTTGATCCTAGGTCCTGGCAGAGTTGTGCAGACTCAGGACAACTGAGGTTTGGAGGAATACGCAGGTTTAAAGAGGAGTCCGTAATTTGCTTTCTAATAATCATAATCTTTTCCTCAAAGAAGTTCATGAATTTATCACTGCTAAAGTGAAAGTCATCCTCTCTTGGGGAATGCTGCTTTTTAGTTAGCTTTGCCACAGTATCAAAAAGGAATTTCGGATTGTTCTTATTTTCCTCAATTAAGTTAGAAAAATAGGACGATCGAGCAGCAGTAAGGGCTCTTCGGTACTGCAGGGTACCGTCCTTCCAAGCTAGTCGGAAGACTTCCAGTTTGGTGTGGCGCCATTTCCGTTCCAATTTTCTGGAAGCTTGCTTCAGAGCTCGGGTATTTTCTGTGTACCAGGGAGCTAGTTTCTTATGAGACATTTTTTTAGTTTTTAGGGGTGCAACTGCATCTAGGGTATTGCGCAAGGTTAAATTGAGATCCTCAGTTAGGTGGTTAACGGATTTTTGTCCTCTGGCGTCCTTGGGTAGGCAGAGGGAGTCTGGAAGGGCATCAAGGAATCTTTGTGTTGTCTGTGAATTTTTAGCACGACTTTTGATGTTCCTTGGTTGGGGTCTGAGCAGATTATTTGTTGCAATTGCAAACGTAATAAAATGGTGGTCCGATAGTCCAGGATTATGAGGAAAAACATTAAGATCCACAACATTTATTCCATGGGACAAAACTAGGTCCAGCGTATGACTGTGACAGTGAGTGGGTCCAGAGACATGTTGGACAAAACCCACTGAGTCGATGATGGCTCCAAAAGCCTTTTGGAGTGGGTCTGTGGACTTTTCCATGTGAATATTAAAGTCACCAAAGATTAGAATATTATCTGCAATGACTACAAGGTCTGATAGGAATTCAGGGAACTCAGTGAGAAACGCTGTATATGGCCCAGGAGGCCTGTAAACAGTAGCTATAAAAAGTGATTGAGTAGGCTGCATAGATTTCATGACTAGAAGCTCAAAAGACGAAAACGTCATTTTTTTTTTTTTGTAAATTGAAATTTGCTATCGTAAATGTTAGCAACACCTCCGCCTTTGCGGGATGCACGGGGATATGGTCACTAGTGTAGCCAGGAGGTGAGGCCTCATTTAACACAGTAAATTCATCAGGCTTAAGCCATGTTTCAGTCAGGCCAATCACATCAAGATTATGATCAGTGATTAGTTCATTGACTATAATTGCCTTTGAAGTAAGGGATCTAACATTAAGTAGCCCTATTTTGAGATGTGAGGTATCATGATCTCTTTCAGTAATGACAGGAATGGAGGTGGTCTTTATCCTAGTGAGATTGCTAAGGCGAACACCGCCATGTTTAGTTTTGCCCAACCTAGGTCGAGGCACAGACACGGTCTCAATGGTGATAGCTGAGCTGACTACACTGACTATGCTAGTGGCAGACTCCACTATGCTGGCAGGCTGGCTAATAGCCTGCTGCCTGGCCTGCACCCTATTTCATTGTGGAGCTAGAGGAATTAGAGCCCTGTCTATGTTGGCAGATAAGATGAGAGCACCCCTCCAGCTAGGATGGAGTCCGTCACTCCTCAGCAGGTCAGGCTTGGTCCTGTTTGTGGGTGAGTCCCAGAAAGAGGGCCAATTATCTACTAATTCTATCTTTTGGGAGGGGCAGAAAACAGTTTTCAACCAGCGATTGAGTTGTGAGACTCTGCTGTAGAGCTCATCTGCTGTAGCAGTGTTATCTGTGGTGATCCATGTTTCCGTCAGTGCCAAGAAGTAGAGGGACTGGAGGGAGGCATAGGCTGAGATGAACTCTGCCTTGTTGGCCGCAGATCGGCAGTTCCAGAGGCTACCGGAGACCTGGAACTCCACGTGGGTCGTGCGCGCTGGGACCACCAGATTAGGGTGGCCGCGGCCACGCGGTGTGGAGCGTTTGTATGGTCTGTGCAGAGAGGAGAGAACAGGGATAGACAGACACATAGTTGACAGGCTACAGAAGAGGCTACGCTAATGCAAGGAGATTGGAATGACAAGTGGACTACACATCTCGAATGTTCAGAAAGTTAAGCTTACGTAGCAAGAATCTTATTGACTAAAATGATTAAAATGATACAGTACTGCTGAAGTAGGCTAGCTGGCAGTGGCTGCGTTGTTGACACTACACTAATCAAGTCGTTCCGTTGAGTGTAATAGTTTCTACAGTGCAGCTATTCGGGGGCTAGCTGGCTAGCTAGCAGTGTTGATTACGTTACGTTGCATTAAAAGAACGACAATAGCTGGAAAATCTAGAACCTAGAACCTAGAAAATCGCTCTAGACTACACAATTATCTTTGATACAAGGACGGCTATGTAGCTAGCTATGTAGCTAGCTACGATCAAGCAAATCAAACCGTTGTGCTGTAATGAAATGAAAATGTGATACTACCTGTGGAGCGAAGCGGAATGCGACCGGTTGTTGAGTGGGAAGTTAATTCGGTAGACGTTGGCTAGCTGTTAGCTGTTAGCTAGCTAGCAGTGTCTCCTACGTTAAGGACAACAAATAGCTGGCTAGCTAACCTCGGTAAATTAAGATAATCACTCTAAGACTACACACTCTAAACTACACAATTATCTTGGATACGAAGACAGCAAAGACAACTATGTAGCTAGCTAACACTAATCAAGTCGTTCAGTTGAGTGTAATAGTTTCTACGGTGCTGCTATACGGTGGACGTTAGCTATGTGGCTAGCTGCTGGGCAGTAGACTACGTTAGGACGACGAAATACGATAATTACGCAATTATCTTTGATACAAAGACGGCTATGTAGCTAGCTAAGAAGAAATTGCTAAGATTAGACAAATCAAACCGTTGTACTATAATGAAATGTAATGAAAAGTAGTGAAAAGTAATACTACCTGCGGACCGAAGTGCGAATGCGACCGCTCGCTCCAACCCGGAAGTTGCAGACACTTACAGTTAACGCATTAATTTTAAAATAAAACACTTAGTCTTTCATCATTTAATAAACCCAATTCTAGGACATGATATACAGAAAATAGCAACATTTTAATTACAGTACAAGAGAGAAATCTAACTTTTTGGACAATGTCTGGAAGAAAAGCCATGATGAATAAGGCATTATCAATCCAGACACTTCAGAGCTTGTAATTCATTTTCCATGCCAATCTGGAATTTTTCAGTGCTATTATGTACACAATAAAGGTGCTGAGCCTACTAATTTAAACCCTAGGAGGCGCACCCCACAGTTTGGGAACCACTGTCCTAGTATATTCTCAGTAAGTACAGGGCTTTAAACATATATTAAAATGTTTGACATGACAATACTAACATCCATAAAGTATCACTAGATTTGTTTCAAATAAAATGTGTACACAATCAAAAATAGTTTCTGAACTAACCATAAATGTCAATTGCAATTAGGCCTTAATCCCCCCCATTGCCAATAGAGGGTGCCAGTATTATACAGTAGAAGCTGCTCATACACAGAGAGCACTAGGACTTTACATATAACTCTAGCTTTAACAACAGATCAAAATTTACAATGTAAAAATATCATAGGACATTTCCATAGTGGGTTAGAGGCTGTGTTTCCCCTTTAAACTGCTTTTGAATAATTCTGTCATTGTACTAAAATACAAATTATGTGGTACCAATGCATAATTGTTTCATAATACCCCATAATCCTTGATACAGCAAAATAAAGTAGATGTGGGGAGAAAAGGAGAAAAATCCACTTTGAAACCATGTTGGATAAAAGTTTAGCTACCTATCAGTCTTTAAAACAATGCAGAAGGGTAAGTGGTTTCATTACTATGAATGCATTGGTCATGAATAACATCTGAACAAATGGTTTTCAGAGGACATGCTACAGGCTGCTTCTCTTTGCGTGAACAAGGTAGCCTTTTGCTTTGATGATCCCCCTGCTTTTGACTATGATGGAGTAACGCAAAACCCACTCCAACCTCCAGTCTGCCACCTTCAGGTCCTGAGTGCTCTCCTGAACTGCTTCCTGGAAGCTGGCAGCAGTAATCAGTTCTACAGGACGAGACAATGTGTTAATTCACTGACCCTCAGCGCACACACACATCCTGTCTGTACCCTACTCATGTAAAACATGAATCTGATTATATAGTGAAAATATCACAAATTCAAATGCAAGAGCGGAATATTCACCTTTTGGGTCATTATGAGTCAGTAGCTGAATGTCAAACTCCTTTGCAAAAGCAGTCAGGTCAGGGGGCATCACACAGCAGGAGGCCAGATTCACCTGGTTACTACTGGGTTTCACCTAGACCAGGAGAAAAAAAACATTCAAAACCCAAAATACACCAAAGCAATCCTAGAACAATCTGAGGGTCTCATCAACATCACCACTCACCTGGGCCCAGTTGTAGAGCTGCTCCAGGAGCTCCTTGTCCAGGTCGGAGGTTCCGATGGTAGCGATCTTGTGGCTTTGCACCAGACCCTCCAGTTCACTCCAGGCAGGCTGCAGGTTGTCCAGGGTCTGGCTCACTTCCTCAGGCAGAGCAGGGGGCGCAATGATCACTGAGTCCAGCTGGGAAACAGCCAGGGCCTGGCAAGCTGTCAGAAACAGTCCATCTTATGAGCATGAAACTTAAAGCACAAAATTGGTTGAGGTTATGCAAACATGAATTGGGTGTGGTCCAGGAACAGACAGAAGTTCACTGATACTAACGTCTACTTTGGTCTGTTGAATTTTGATACAACAGCATGGTCAGGTTTATAGACTATCGCATATGCCAAATGACTTTTGGCAGTCACTGAGTCAATATGGTTCTTTGCTTTATTTGTAACAAATGTAATACTCACCCTTATCTACTGCATCTTTGATTGAAGAAAGGTCTGCCTCGCAAATAAATAGTTTGACTGCAAAGCAAGAATATGGTCATGTTAATGACAAAAACAACCCCTCTGCAAGTCTCATGTCAATGCCACACTACTGTCTCATATCATCACTATGTCCATTGTCATGAAAGACATAAATAACAGTAGAACTCACCTGAAACCTTCAGCTCCTCCCTCTCCTCAGGTGTGATTGCTTCTGTAGCTTGAGGGATGGAGCAGTCAATTGTGTCTGGTAAGTCCTAAATAAATAGGTGTAAATCAATATTAGAACATGTACTCAAACTTCAACAAAAGTTTGTCAAAAGGAAAAGAATTACAAAAATGAAGCTTAAAATTACATAAAGAACCAGAGAAGAAACTTCAATTGTGCCTCCACTTTGTTCAAATACGAACCCAGAATTTCTATTTTACAATCTTGTGGGATTTCATTGCAGGGATGCTCCAATAAGCTTTGGCTTTGTGTACGTAATGCACAGTTCAGACCCCGAACTTATGGCGAGTCGAACTGAATGGAAATGAAGAGCGGGCTGGCAACACTACAGCAGACTTCCTCGTTGGTTGGGGGGGGGCAAAGGGTTTAAGGCATAACAATAAGCTCTCACAGAAGTCCTCCACCTGCGAATCAGAGATCATGAATGTGCTTCCGCTGTTGTGTTTGCAGCTAAGCAATCTTTATTTGCATGCAATTAATATTAATATGCATTACCATTTCTCCCGACAGTGGAAGAACTGCTCGCTCTGGCATGCTGCATGAAACAGAGGCGTGCTTCATTTGCACCGTGCCGAATATGCGGCAGAGGCTGCCAAACTATCATCAAAAGTCCAACGAGGCGCACTTAATTGTTTCAGACAGCCCTCTATTCCCGCCCTTCCAAAGAGAACGTGAAATAGTTCTATCGCCGCATCGAACTAAAAAGGTTTTATTTAGGGCTTAGACCCCCTCTCCCCTCCGTATTCACTGAGCGTGCTGAAGCAGATTAGCAGAAATACCACAGGGCAAAGCTACGCCAACCTCACAGCAGAAGCACATGTAGAACCTTTCGCAGGCAACTTTGCATGAACGATCAAAATGACAGTTCCCTTTCATCAGTCTGAAGAATTCTTTGCAGTCAGACAGCTATTTTGTTTTCCCAGGAGAAGAACGCCATCACATAGAAGTAACCCATGGTTACACAAGTATTGTTCATTAATGCTAGATGATGTAAAATGTTAGCTGATCAGGATACTGTAGACACTTGGTCACCATGGGAAGGTAAAAAGATTATGAACACGATAATCGGTGTTTGGAAGTTGGGTTAAAAGCTCTTTTGTAGCTATGTACGTAATAAAACATGCATGGGAAATTCAACTAGGCTAGGTGGTAGACACAGAAGGAGTGCTTCTTTGGTTATAGTTGTTTACCATGAGGTGCTCTTTGATCATGGATAAAATACTATAGAACAAAAGGTAGTTGATGCTGGATAGTTAATGCCAAAAGAAGTTCAAACTAATTTTCAGAAATAATAGAAGCACTTTCATGTAGTGGATAAATTATACTTTAAAGGTTATGCATAGCAATAATATATATTTTGTTATTACTAAAAACAGATGCTTTTGCAGCTAAAAAAGTCTATCAGCGTGGCGAACGACAATGCATTCGCAAAGTTCAGACCCCTTCAATTTTTCGTTTCAGCCTTATTCTAAAATGGATTCAATAGTTTATCCCCCTCAATCTACACACAATAACCCATGACAAAGCAAAAACAGATGCCATTTTTGCTAATTTATTAAATAAAAACAAGATAATCATATTTACATAAGTATTCAGACCTTTTACTCAGTACTTTTGTTGAAGCACCTTAAGCAGCTCCTCCAGCCTCAGTCCTTGAGTATGACAGTCCCCAGCTTGGCACACCTGTATTTGGGGAGTTTCTCCCATTCTTCTCTGCAGGTCCTCTCAAGCGCTGTCAGGTTGGATGGGGAGCGTCACTGCACAGCTGTTTTCAGGTCTCTCCAGAGATGTTCGATCGGGTTCAAGTCCGGGCTCTGGCTGGGCCACTCAAGGACATTGAAACTTGTCCCAAAACCACTTCTGCGTTGTCTTGGCTGTGTGCTTAGGGTTGTCCTCCTGTTGGAAGGTTAACCTTCACCCCAGTCGGAGGTCCTGAGCAGGTTTTCATCAAGGATCTCTCTGTACTTTGCTTTGTTCATCTTTGCCTCGATCCTGACTAGTCTGAAAAACATCCCCACAGCATGATACTGCCACCACCACCATGCTTCACCGTAGGGATGGTGCCAGGTTTCCTCCAGACATGACGCTTGGCATTCAGGCCAAAGAGTTACATTTTGGTTTCATCAGACCAGAGAAACTTGTTTCTCATGGTCAGAGCCTTTTTGGTGCTTGTGGCAAATTCCAAGCCGGCTGTCATGTGCCTTTTACTGAGGAGTGGCTTTGTCTGGCCACTCTACCATAAAGGCCTGATTGGTGAAGTGCTTCAGAGATTGTTGTCCTTCTGGAAGGTTCTCCCATCTCCACAGAGGAACTCTGTCAGTGACCATAGAGTTCTTGGTCAAGGAGGTGACCAAGACCCTTCTCCCAATCGCTCAGTTTGGCCAGCTCTAGAAAGAGTCTTGGTGGTTACAAACATCTTCTATTTAAGAATGATGGAGGCCAGTGTTATTGGGGCCCCAATGTTGCAGACATTTTTTGGTACCCTTCTCCAGATCTGTGCAGACACAATCCTGTCTCGGAGCTTCACAAACAATTCCTTCGACCTCATGGCTTGGTATTTGCTCTGACATGCACTGTCAACTGTGGGACCTTATATAGACAGGTGTGTGCCTTTCCAAATCATGTCCAATCAATGTCATTTACCACAGGTTGACTCCAAGTTGCAGAAACATCTCAAGGATGATCAATGGAATCAGGATGCACCGGAGCTCAAATTAGAGTCACATCGCAAAGGGTCTGAATTCTTATATAAATAAAGGTATCCGTTTAAAAATATATATATTTTCAAAAATGTCTAAAAACCTGTTTTCACTTTGTCATTATGGAGTCAGTTAAGAACAAATTCTTATTTACAATGACAGCCTAGGAACAGTGGATTTGCTGCCTTGTCCAGGGGAAGGGGTCTGAATACTTTCCCGAATGCACTGTATGTGGTATTGAATGGGTGGATGGAGTGTGATGTCTCTCCAGTTTTTCCACTGCAGTCATTTTGCTCTGGCGCTGCGCCACGGTAAAATCATTGCCACCAGGCCAAAAAAATATCTAACATGAACAATATTTCTGCCGAGGAGCACTTTGAAGATGCTAGAGCGGTCCAGATGTAGTTTTCCTCTGCAAACAAAACAACTAATGAATAGATAAACTATTATACTATGGGTTGTCTGATTTATCTATTTCCCTGGTCGGCTTGTTGTGTGTTCGTTATCAGTGCCATAGGGAGGAAAACATGCATTCAGACAAGCAGTCAATGCACAACAATTCTGGCAATTGCAGGGAAAACAGCAGTTTTAATGGCCTTTATTAAAAAGAGGGGGATCCCAGCTTTCCATTCCTACTTTATTTCTCAACTCCTAAATATCTGTGAACGGCACCATTTTAAACCCAGAGTTTGCAGTGAGTGCATTGGGAGAGTGGGACTAAATGGAACATGGGTCAATTGTAGGGTAACTTGGGGTAAAATGCAATAACCGCTATATATTTGTTGAGGAGTGACTTAAATTGTGGTGACAGATTACATGCTTAGTTGAACAAGAGTAGTAGCAACCAGGGAAAGTGTTGGGGGGGGTAAATGGTGACATGAAGTGGTTTCTGTTACCCTAGGTGACCCCAAGTTACCCTGACAGGTATGCCTACATTATATTCACTGTGTTTATGTAAGTTTTTTAAATAAATCAATAGAATGCTAACTAGATAAAAGATTAAAAGATCACATTTGGGATCTAGCTAATTGTTAGTCCAATAGGTTAAATGCAGATAGGCAAACTGTGCTTCAGCCCATTCATTTATAGCAAATATAGATCAATAAATAAACCAATAAATAAGAGAACTGCCTAACCGTTGGTGAAGTTGGTGGTGGTATCATGGCAAACCACTCACTAAGTGTAGCACGAACACAGTCTTGAATCTGGAATGGTAAAAAAAATGTATTAAGAGTGGACTGTAAATGAATGGAAGTGTTAACATGTTTGCTATAAACAACACCTCGTAACTAGGTAGGGCTTTCAATGATGCCTACAGATCACTCAATGGTGCTGTGAAAGATTGCCAGACATGGACAGTATAGGATTATTTCTGACACTGCTGGCAATTAGTGACTTGGACAGTACGAAAATGTGCGCATTAAGTTCTGGTCCTGAGCTATGGCTTACTATACAACATCAACACTATTAAAACGCTAAATGGAGATTCTTAGAGTCAAATTGGGCACAGCTTCAAGGAAATCGTTTTATGATTGTTCTCCATGCCGAATTAAAGCTGGCATTCAATACTCTACACAAGACAAATCCTGGCTTTCATAATTTAAAATGTCCTCATGCATCTTTGAATCTTATCATCAGATGAATCATGACCCTGACAGGTCTTGCAATACAGCCATAAACGTCAGACTACATAACGCAAACTTACGTTTTTAATGACGTAATGGGGATGGATATAGGAAAGACAACGCATGGTTGTTGAGCTACCTAAACGCGCTAATTTAAGTCGAGGCCATGGAATTTAAGTCGAGGCCATGGTTTTTCAAGCTAGTTAGCAACAACATTATCTAGCCAGTTAGCTGACCAGCCGTGATGCACTCTTTTCAAACGTCTTACATTAGCTAGCCAGTTATGACAAAGTCAATGGTCAGTCTTACCTCTTCACTAGGTGAAGACGGACATTTTTTCTTGAGACGGCTACGGTTTACTAAATTTCCCGTGTGCAGATTCAGTGTCGTAGCATGGTTGAGAAGCACTTTAGCACTGGTGGTGTGAGTGTCCATGTGGTGTCCTTGGTTGTAAGTAAATATATAGTAGTGAAACGTCCTTTTAAGCTATCCAGCAACTTATCCAGTTATTTAATTCTGCAGTTAGCGACAGGACTCACCGCGTTTCAAAAACAGTACCTCTGTGAATTGCATATGTACCGGTAGTTTATTTTGCTGGTGGAAACTAGCGCTATGAGCACGCCCACCTTGTAACTGTGCGTTGTGTGCAAAATCTGGCATGGATTTATGTGGAATTTAGCACCCTTTTGACCAATATGTTGTTACAGTTCAGTACAGTACTCTTGTTTCAAGAGAGAAGATTTCCTTTTTAATTCAACATGAAAATCACCACCAGTAACCAGGTTTCCATCCAACCTTTTTATGCTTAGTAACATACATGTCAGGGAAAAATGTGACAGGTCTGATGGCAAAATATTTTTTTTAGGTAAACGTTCAAAATGTTGAAAAAAAATAATTATGCCAATCTACGTGGGAACTTCTTGTTTCTGTAACATTAATTATGAATCAGCAAACTGCTCACCCACACGACGTCATATACGTGGTCTGCGGTTGTGAGGCTGGTTGGATGTACTGCCAAAAATTATAAAACGACATCAGAGGTGGCTTATGGTAGAGAAATTAACATTAAATTATCTGGCAACAGCTCTGGTGGACATTCCCAGAGTCAGCATGCCATTTGCACACTCCCTCAAAACTTGAGACATCTGTGGCATTGTGTTGTGTTGTGTGACAAAACTGCACATTTTAGAGTGGCCTTTTATTGTCCTCAGCACAAGGTGCCCCTGTGCCACTGAATCTTACATTTGAATGCTAATCAGACAAATTGTGAGAGTGATTTTGATTTTGGATCCCTTCAGATGCCTGTGGACATCAGTACACTCTCAGAGGAAGAAAGGAAAATCAGGATCTGGAAGCAGGATCCCAAGAAGGGAGCTGTTAGGCAGAGGAAGGTGGAATTCAAAGATTATTTCAAAGGGGATGATTACAGCAAGTTTTGGAAGATGTGATAGAGCCTGCTGTAGCTACTTAACTTTACTGTTCTGCCATTATTGTGTGTGTATATATATTATTTGTAGATGTACATCTTTATCCCATATTAGTAATAAAATAATTATTTTTATTCACTTAACTACATATATAATTTTGTGACCATAGGTTTATTTATTTTTTATATATTTTTTATTATGAACACAACATACAAATTACAAAAATATACAAACAAGAGTACATAAACCTAACAGATGGGTATTACATATCGAGACTAACACTTTTATGGTGCATATTTCTTTTTTGTTTTTACATTTACTCTTCATTTCAAAATCATATTTAAAGTATCTTAAATAATGTGAAGAGGGGTTTGTTCTCTGCCCACTACATTTTATGGATAAATGAATTAACAATGAAAGTTACGTCACTGTCGTCATAAAGAGGAGACCAAGGTGCAGCTTGGTAAGCGAACATAACTCTTTAATTAAAGAGAGAACACTGAACAGAACTAAACAACAAAACGTGAAGCAATGTGGCTAGTGCAGAACAGGCAACTAAACATAGAATAACAACCCACAAATTAACCAAGGAATATGGCTACCTAAATATGGTTCCCAATCAGAGACAACAATAAACAGCTGCCTCTGATTGAGAACCAATCCAGGCAGCCATAGACATATAAACACCTCGACATACAAAAACCCTAGACATACAAACCCCCTAGACAATTCAAAAACTAAACATCACACTCTGACCTAACCAAATAATAAAGAAAACAAAGATAACTAAGGTCAAGGCGTGACAGTCACGTTCCATATCATTTGGATCAAAATAAACAACAGATTCTCTCAGATTAACATTAATAGTCGTTTCTTTTCAAATAAAATCTTCTAACTCACTCCAAAATCTTCTGACATAAGAACAGTCCCAAAATAAATGGTCAAGAGTTTCTGGGTCACAGCCACAAAATACACATTTGTTATCAATAGCTATTTTAAATCTGTGTATAATAAAGGTCTTTACAGGATAGATTCTATGAATGAGTTTGTATGATACTTCTTTCACCTTATTAGATATACAATATTTACCAGACAACAATGAGACTTTGTTCCAGTTCACTTGTCCTAGGGCTGCATTCCAGTACATTTTACCAGCGGGAATAGTAACATATTGACATAGTTTCCTTATATACATGTTATTACATTTATAGTTTAAAATGTCAATTCTTTCTAACTGTATTGAGTCTACAAAATCCTCAACAGTTGCACTTGGAGTGTTGTTATATTCTCCTAAAAGAAGAATAGCACCTTTAGGGACAGCTCACACAACAATTTGATACTCCTCAGGAGTGAATGTAACATTGTGTTCTCATGAAGTCTTGATAATCATATAGTTGGCCATCATTATTCAATAATTGTTTAACTCAGATAATGTTCTTGTCAAACCAGTTCTGGAACATGATATTATGTTTGTTAGCTGCCCAACAGAGCATACAGCACACACATACACATCCTATGGATTTTAGGAAAATGTCAACACTGAAATCTTTCCAGGAAGCATCCTTTACAATCGGATAGGTATTTATGAAGACTTTCCAGTTTATATGTGACCAATGAATGGGGTTCCATATTGTCTTGATAAGCTGATTAATTATTGACTTGCTTCATGCTAGCCTCAAAGTTCACACGGTTTTCTATGTTTTTGTCAAAATGACTTCAACACCTAGTCTTGCGACAACGACTTCTGTGCCTGAATTACCTGAAAAGTTTGCTTTGGAAACTCTTGATATTGTTGTAGTCGTGGTATACTTCGTCTTTGTTCTTGTTGTGGGAATATGGGTAAGTAATAAACACTCCTATTACCTGGTGGATGCTTTCATTGTATGAAGAGGGCAGACTGGTACAATGACCTAACACTGAAATTGTACTGTGGAGATTAATTCATCAGAATTCTTCCTCTCACAAAATCTGTTGTTCAAATAAATGAAATATTGACTAAATAATAAGTATAAAGCAATGTCATTGAGAAGGATTTGCTGTAACTAATATCTACAGACAGTATAGTTTGATGTATGATGTAAATGAACTCTTTATTGCAGTCTTCTGTCAGGGCAAACCGTGGGACAGTGGGTGGATACTTCTTGGCTGGAAGATCCATGACATGGTGGCCTGTAAGTAGCCTGAGATTATGATGGTATTGAACTCGATGCATTGAACTCAAATAAACTATATACATTGAACTGAACATTAGTGAAGAAATTAGTATGTCAACTAGATAAAAAAGTTAATTATGATCCAGACTATTAAGTATTATCATCTATTTTAAATTAGGAAAGTTGTTTCTTTTATAACATTAAATAATTGGATGAAAATAGTTGATACTGATAATAGCTATCTATATCCAAAGATAAAAATGGACAAAATGAAGTAAAAAAAATTCTGCTGTCTCAGATTGGGGCCTCTCTGATGTCCAGTAATGTTGGCAGTGGTTTGTTCATTGGACTAGCTGGCACTGGAGCAGCAGGAGGCATCGCTGTTGGAGGGTTTGAATGGAATGTAAGTAATATGTTAAGTGCATTGTGAAAAAACACCAAGATGATAAACAATGGAGAGGATAATCAAGTTATTACAGTTTGTCAATATTTCCATCAGGAGGTGGACACCCTTTATTATGAAGACCTATCCACAGTATTTCAGCTTAGAATAAGCTTTCATGTTTCACAGGCAGCTTGGGTCCTCATTGCTCTTGGTTGGATCTTTGTGCCGGTTTACATCTCTGCTGGTGTGGTAACTATGCCAGAGTACCTGAAGAAGCGGTTTGGGGGCCAGCGCATCAGAATCTACATGAGTGTTCTCTCCCTCATCCTCTATATTTTCACCAAGATATCAGTAAGATGCTCATATAAAAAAATAATCTAAAATTTGTCATAATGCAATTCAGGGTGCTAGTTGAATATTCTTGTTACCTCTGCTGACAGACAGACATCTTCTCTGGCGCTCTGTTCATTCAAGTGTCCCTGGGCTGGGACCTCTATCTCTCCACAGTGGTGCTTCTTCTAGTAACTGCCCTCTACACTATAGCTGGTAACTTTTCAACATAATCTACCAGTCATTTATTCATTCATTACATGGCATTGTTTGTTATTGATTACCATTGGCTGTTATTGATTCCAGGGGGGCTGACAGCAGTTATCTATACAGATGCTTTACAGACGGTCATCATGGTGATAGGCGCATTCATACTCATGTTCATAGGTACTGTTTTTATGTTTCCTATAGTATAAGTTCAACGGTATAGAGTATATACCTCTAAATATGAATTTGTCTAAAACTACTTTAGTATCATAGTATATAATTATTTTCTTAATTAGTGATTGGATGATTTATTGTATCCATTTTCAAACGGACCCTTGAACTTTATCTTTAGCGTTTGACAAAGTGGGTTGGTATGAGGGTCTGCTGGAGCAGTACAAGGAGGCCATCCCCACATTGACTGTGCCCAACACTACATGTCACCTACCCCGGTCCGATGCCTTCCACATCCTCAGAGACCCAGTGACGGGGGATCTGCCCTGGCCTGGTCTGCTGTTTGGCCTCACGGTGCTAGCCACCTGGGTGTGGTGCACTGACCAGGTATGAGATGGAACTTTTGTAGTTGACTTGCATTTTGCATTACAGTCAAGTCTAAGGTGTTATTTTGACTTGTTATTTAGGTATGTTACAGTAGACCATTATGAAGAATCCCACCTTTTTGGAGAGGCATGAGATTTCCTCACGTAAGTGACCTTGTCCTAACCTGCTCCAGGTGACAGTGCAGAGGTCTCTCTCAGCCAAGAACCTGTCCCATGCCAAAGGAGGCTCTGTGCTGGGAGGTTACCTGAAGGTCCTGCCCATGTTCTTTATAGTGATGCCTGGAATGATCAGCAGAGCACTTTACCCAAGTGAGTTCTCACTTTGTCTATACTAAATCCAATATACAGCAATGGACCCTCTGCCAGATATACAGCAATGGTATTGCCCTTGTTCAGAAGTTGTATAGTATGTTAATGTACTGTGTATTACTACAGTGGGGCAAAAAAGTAATTAGTCAGTTCTCCAACTTAAAAATATGAGAGAGGCCTGTAATTTTCATCATAGGTACACTTCAACTATGACAGACAAAATGAGAAGAAAAAAAATCTAGAAAATCACATTGTAGGATTTTTAATGAATGTATTTGCAAATTATGGTGGAAAATAAGTATTTGGTCAATAACAAAAGTTTATCTCAATACTTTGTTATATACGCTTTGTTGGCAATGAGAGAGGTCAAACGTTTTCTGTACGTCTTCACAATGTTTTCACACACTGTTGCTGGTATTTTGGCCCATTCCTCCATGCAGATCTCCTCTAGAGCAGTGATGTTTTGGGGCTGTTGCTGGGCAACACGGACTTTCAACTCCCTCCAAAGATTTTCTATGGGGTTGAGATCTGGAGACTGGCTAGGCCACTCCAGGACCTTGAAATGCTTCTTACTAAGCCATTCCTTTGATGCCCGGGCGGTGTGTTTGGGATCATTGTCATGCTGAACGATCCAACCACGTTTCATCTTCAATGCCCTTGCTGATGGAAGGAGGTTTTCACTCAAAATCTCACGATACATGGCCCCATTCATTCTTTCCTTTACACGGATCAGTCGTCCTGGTACCTTTGCAGAAAAACAGCCCCAAAGCATGATGTTTCCACCCCCATGCTTCACAGTAGGTATTATGTTATTTGGATGCAACTCGGCATTCTTTGTCCTCCAAACACGACGAGTTGAGTTTTTACCAAAAAGTTATATTTTGGTTTCATCTGACCATATGACATTCTCCCAATCTTCTTCTGGATCATCCAAATGCTCTCTAGCAAACTTCAGACGGGCCTGGACATGTACTGGCTTAAGCAGGGGGACACGTCTGGCACTGCAGGATTTGAGTCCATGGTGGCGTAGTGTGTTACTAATGGTAGACTTTGTTACTTTGGTCCCAGCTCTCTGCAGGTCATTCACTCGGTCCCCCCGTGTGGTTCTGGGAATTTGTTCACCGTTCTTGTGATCATTTTGACCCCACGGGGTGAGATCTTGCGTGGAGCCCCAGATCGAGGGAGATTATCAGTGGTCTTGTATCTCTTCCATTTCCTAATAATTGCTCCCACAGTTGATTTCTTCAAACCAAGCTGCTTACCTATTGCAGATTCAGTCTTCCCAGCCTGGTGCAGGTCTACAATTTTGTTTCTGGTGT
The DNA here is from genome assembly GCF_023373465.1 of Oncorhynchus keta. NCBI lineage: Eukaryota > Metazoa > Chordata > Actinopteri > Salmoniformes > Salmonidae > Oncorhynchus > Oncorhynchus keta. The sequence goes on along the minus strand of NC_068421.1, from coordinate 64,927,924 downwards.
CCTTTGACAGCTCTTTGGTCTTGGCCATAGTGGAGTTTGGAGTGTGACTGTTAGAGGTTGTGGACGGGTGTCTTTTATACTGATAACAAGTTCAAACAGGTGCCATTAATACAGGTAACGAGTGGAGGACAGAGGAGCCTCTTAAAGAAAAAGTTACAGGTCTGTGAGAGCCAGAAATCTTGCTTGTTTGTAGGTGACCAAATACTTATTTTCCACCATAATTTGCAAATAAATGTATTAAAAATCCTACAATGTGATTTTCTGGACTTGTTTTCTCATTTTGTCTGTCATAGTTGAAGTGTACCTATGATGAAAATTACAGGCCTCTCTCATCTTTTTAAGTGGGAGAACTTGCACAATTGGTGGCTGACTAAATAATTTTTTGCCCCACTGTGTATCGTCTCTTTATGTCCGCAGATGAGGTAGGATGTGTTGACCCCATTGCGTGCCAAAGAATCTGTGGAGCCACCGTGGGCTGCTCCAATATTGCCTACCCAAAACTAGTGGTAGAACTTATGCCTGTTGGTAAGACATCCGCACACACGCGTGAACACACTGAAAACATACTTACTATTGATCCTATTTTTGAAAAGGTTCAAATGTGTCATCACTGTATGTGTGTCTATATACTTTTCTGAGGATGTTTGTATTTTAAATCTGACTCGCCCAATTTCACTCTTCAATCTGTTATCTGTGTCTATCCTCTCCAGGCATGCGGGGGTTGATGATTGCAGTAATGATGGCTGCCCTCATGTCCTCTCTGACTTCCATCTTCAACAGCAGCAGCACCCTGTTCACCATGGACATCTGGCAGAGGGTCCGGCCACAGGCCTCCGAGCCAGAACTCATGGTAGTGGGCAGGTAGGTAACGCCATTAAAGAAATGTACAGCAATGTCTTCTAAACATGAGTCAAAGCCAGTTGTTTGACAATAGCTGTCTAAACATGCCCAACTTACTCAGGTTCTGCTTTTGTTTACTCCAGGCACTGTTGTATTTTGTGCTACAACTCCCCTGTGAATAATAAGCTTAGTATAAAATCGCATAACTAAACCTCAGAAGACATTATACAAAATCTAGGCAGCTTAATTAAAGTGTCAAGATTTTACATTTTTACCCAAATAACAAGTGATATAATTTTTTTCTCAAACAATAATACAAAATGGATGGAGCAAGCATTATTTGTTTTGTGGGAATTCCCTGTTGCAAACATTGCCTTGTTTAGAATGCAAGACTTAAGGTATATATCCCATTAAGATGTCTGTTTTATGGAGGCAATTTAAGTTTCCCTGCCCCATAATCCAAACCCATGACGTCTGGTCCAAAGTCCAATGCTGTATATACTCAATACGGTTGCATTTACATACTAGAAAACTGATCAGGATTTTTCTAAATTAAAACTATTTTAGTAAGGCAACGATTCCTAACAAAAGTAACCTATGTACGATTCATTATACAATACTTTAAACTGAAATAATCCTCACCTCCCGTTTGTGGTCATCACCTGCAGGGTGTTCATCTTAGTAATGGTGGTGCTCAGCATTCTGTGGATCCCCATCATCCAGTCAGCCAACAGTGGACAGCTGTTTGACTACATCCAGGCCATCACCAGCTACCTGGCTCCTCCCATCACTGCTGTCTTCATCATGGCCATCTTCTGGAGGCGTGTCAATGAGCAGGTCAGATCAAGGATTTTATGCCATTATTTGTTTTTATGTCATAAAGCACATTGTTGAGATTTGATACAAAACACTGTCCCTTTGTGTGTGCGTTCAATGTGGATGACCGTTAACACAGGGAGCCTTCTGGGGTCTGATCGTGGGCCTTGCTGTTGGCTTGGTGCAGATGGTGCTGGTGTTTGTGTATGGCACCCCATCTTGTGGAGAGATAGACATACGGCCAGCCTTCATCAGGGATGTCCACTACCTGTACTTTGCTCTTATCCTCCTGGCTCTCACTGGCCTGGTCATCACTGCTGTCAGCCTCTGCACTCCGGCCATTCCAGAGCACCATGTAAGAGTGCCACAAGTACTAATCATAAACATTAAACAGACTTGCAAAATATATGCTGTTACTTATGAGATTAATGTCAGTTAAAAGAAAAGAACATGTACACATTTTGTTACATGTTATAACCTATTCATTCTTCCCCTCTTCAATCCCCCTGCAGCTCCATCGCCTGACATGGTGGACAAGACACAGCAAGGAGCCGCGCATTGACTTCAATGACCCATGGACCACAAAGCCCAGGACACCACCCAGAACTCCTGACCCCAGAGTTGGGGAGGAGGCTGCTGTGGAGGGCGGGCCATGCTGGAAGCGTACTGGAATGTGGCTGTGTGGGCTGTCTGGGCCTGAGAAGAAACAGTTAACCCTGGAGGAGAAAAATGCCTTGGAGTTAAAACTGACCAGCATTGAGGAAAAACCAATCTGGCGGAACGTGTGCAATGCGAACGCCCTCATACTACTCTCTATCAATGTCTTTATGTGGGGCTACTTTGCCTGATTTAATATAACTCTCATTTTGATTATAGATATTGTTGAATCACATATTGTTTATTGAATTACTGATCACACACAAAATGCTAATTGGTTTATAATTAGAATGTCAAACAATAATGGTAATGTTGTTTTTAGTTGTGGGATTTAGACTTTTTATTGCCAAAACTGTCATCTGTATGTGTACTCTTTGATCAGGGTCAGTAGTTAGGTTTCCATCCATTTGGCGACAGATTTTCATGCGAATATTCTAAAATCCGCATAAAAACAATATGCACATTTTCCTACCATAGATGCGTTTCCATCAAATGGACTTGTTACAGATAAAAGGCTGTGCGTGATGATGTATTGGACATAAAATACCTTTTGCGGTTAAATTCCCCATGTACTGAATAAAAAATGCAAGTTAAATGGGTTTCCATCGCATTTTCAACTCTAGTGTTGGGTTTCTCACAAAAAAATATTGCATTAAATAGTGAGTGTTCACACTGGTATTGGCACATGCGTCTAGCCAACAGTGCTATCTGTGTACAAGACATCACAACCGCGAGGCTCTCCAGAGGGTGGTAATGTCTGCACAACGCATCTCCGGGGGCAAACTACCTGCCCTCCAGGACACCTACAACACCCGATGTCACAGGAAGGCAAGACAATAACCACCCGAGCCACTGCCTGTTCACCCCGCTTCCATCCAGAAGGCGAGGTCATTACAGGTGCACCAAAGCTGGGACAGAGAGATTGAAAAACAGCTTCTATGTCAAGGCCATAAGATTGTTTAACAGTCACAACTAGCACAGAGGCGGCTGCCTACCATTCTTGATATCATTGGCCACTTTAATAAATGGAACACAAGTCACTTTTATAATGCCACTTTAAGAATGTTTATGTCTTGCTTTACTCATCTCATATGTATATAATGTATACTGTATCCTTCACTATCTATTCTTTACCATCTATTGCATCTTATCTGCTCTGTCACATCCATATGTTTTATACTTCTATATTCTTATCCCATTCCTTTACTAGATTGTGTGTATTAGTTTTGTTGTGGAATTTGTTAGATATTACCTGTTGGATACTGCTGCACTATCGGATCTTGAAGCATAAGCATTTCGCTACACTCGCAATAACATCTGCTAACCATGTGTATGTGACCAATAAGATTCAATTTGAGTTGCAGACCCGCTTTTGCCCTCAGAATAGCCTCAATTTAACTACAAGTTGTCGCAAGCGTTCCACAGGGAAGCTGGCCCTAATTTTTAAGATACCTCAATAGAAAATGACTCACCCAGTAAAGTACGACTTGAGTAAAAGTCTAAAAGTATTTGGTTTTAAATATACTTAAGTATCAAAGTAAATGTAATTGCTATAATATATTGAAGTATCAAAAGAAAAAGTGTAGATAATTTCTAATTCCTTATATTTAAACTAGATGGCATCAGTTTGGGTTTTTAATTTACGGATATCCAGGGGCACACTCAAACACATAATTTAAAAACGAAGCATGTGTGTTTAGTGAGTCTGCCAGATCAAAGGCCGTAGATGACCAGCGATGTTCTCTTGCTAACTGTGATAACTGGACAATTTTCCTGCCCTGCTAAGAATTCAAAATGCAAAGACTACTTTTGGGTGTCAGGGAAAATGTATGGGGTAACAAGTACATTTATTTTCTTTTGGATTGTAGTGTTTATTTTCTGTGTCTGTGAATTCCACATGGAACTGTTTTGGTTTGTTATTTCACTTTGTTATTTTTGTATTTTGTCGTGTTCAGTTTGTTCTATTAAATATGGACACATACCACGCTGCGCATTGGTCCTCCTCTTCTCCTTCATACGACGACCGTTACAAGATGTAAGATGTTTAAGCACGTTAACAAGGCTTGCAAGGCTGCCGGCCCAGATGATTTCCTTAGCCGCGGCCTTAGAGCATGCACAGACCAGCTGGTTGGTGTGTTTACAGATATATTCAATCTCTCCCTATCCCAGTCTGTTGTCCCCACATGCTTCAAGATGTCCACCATTGTCCCTGTACCTAAGAAAGTAAAGGCAATTGAACTAAATGACTATCGCACAGTAGCACTCACCTCTGTCATCATGAAGTGCTTTGAGAGACTAGTCGAGGATCATATCACCTCCACCTTACCTGCCACCCTAGACCCACTTCAATTTGCTTACTGCCCCAATAGATCCACAGACCATGCAATCGCCACCACACTGCCCACTGCCCTGTCCCATCTGGACAAGAAGCATGCATACCTATGTAAGAATGCTGTTCATTGACTATAGCTCAGCATTCAACACCATAGTAACCTCCAAGCTCATCATTAAGTTTGAGGCCCTGGCTCATAACCCCACCCTGTGCAACTGGATCCTGGACTTCCTGACGGGTCGCCCCCAGGTGGTGAAGGTAGGAAACAACACCTCTTCGCTGATTCTCAACACTGGGGCCCCACAAGGGTGTGTGCTCAGTCCCCTCCTGTACTCCCTGTTTACCCATGACTGCGTGGCCAAGCACGGCTCCAACTCAATCATCAAGGTTGCAGACGACACAACGGTAGTAGGCTTGATTACCAACAACGATGAGACGACCATACAGGGAGGAGAGGGCTCTGGGAGAGTGGTGCCAGGAAAATAACTTCTCACTCAATGTCAACAAAACCAAGGAGATTATTGTGGACTTCAGGAAACAGCAGAGGGAGCACCCCCCTATCCACATTGATGGGATCGCAGTGGAGAATGGGGAAAGCTTCAAGTTCCTCAGCGTACACATCACTAAAAAACTGAAATGGTCCACCCACACAGACAGTGTGGTGAAGAAGGCACAACAGCGCCTCTTCAACCTCAGGAGGCTAAAGAAATTTGGCTTAACACCTAAAAACACTCACAAAATTTTACAGATGCACAATCGAGAGCATCCTGTCAGGCTGTATCACCACCTGGTAAAGCAACTGCACCGCCCACAACCGCAAAGCTCTCCAGAGGGGGGTGCAGTCTGCCCAACACATCACTGGGGGAAAACGTCCCGCCCTCTTGGACACCTACAGCACCTGATGCAACATGAAGGCCAAAAAGATAATCAAGGACATCAACCACCCGAGCCACTGAGGTCTGTCTGTACAGGTGCATCAAACCTGGGACCAAGAGAATGAAAAATAACTTCTATCTCAAGGCCATCAGACTGCTAAACAAACAGCCATCACTAGCATATGAGAGGTGGCTACTGATAGACATAGATTAGGAATCACTGGCCACTTATAGAAATGGATCACTAGCCACTTTAATAATGTTTCCGTATCTAGCATTACTCATCTCACATGTATAAACTGCACTCCACACGATTCTACGGTATCTTAGTAACTTTTAAATTGTTTTTACATACTGCATTACCCATCTCATATGTACATAAGTCAGAAGTTTGCATACACCTTAACCAAATACATTTAAATGCAGTTTTTCACAATTCCTGACATTTAATCTAAGTAAAAATTCCCTGTCTTATGTCAGTTAGGATCACCACTTTATTTTAAGAATATGACATGTCAGAATAATAGTAGAGAGAATGACTTATTTCAGCTTTTATTTCTTTCATCACATTCTCAGTGGGTCAGAAGTTTACATACACTCAATTGGTATTTGGTAGCATTGCCTTTAAATTGTTTAACTTGAGTCAAACGTTCAGGTAGCCTGCCACAAGCTTCCCACAATAAGTTGGGTGAATTTTGGCCCATTCCTCCTGACACAGGAAACCCACTGGCTACAGGTTATCTACCAGTCTCTGCTAGGTAAAGCCCCGCCTTATCTCAGCTCACCATAGCAGCACCCACTCGCCACGCACTTCAGCAGGTACATCTCACTGGTCACCCCCAAAGCCAATTCATCCTTTGGTTGCCTTTCCTTCCAGTTCTCTGCTGCCAATGACTGGAAATAACTGCAAAAATCACTGAAGCTGGAGATTCATATCTCCCTCACTAGCTTTAAGCACCAGCTGTCAGAGCAGCTCACAGATTACTGCACCTGTACATAGCCCATCTGTAAACAGCCCATCTATCTACCTCATCCCCTTACTGTATTTATTTTATGTATCTTGCTCCTTTGCACCCCAGTATCTCTACTTGCACATTCATCTTCTGCACATCTACCATTCCAGTGTTTAATTGCTATATTGTAATTTCTTTGCCACCATGGCCTATTTATTGCCTTATCTCCCTTATCTTACCTCATTTGCACTCACTGTATATAGACATTCTTTTTTTTCTACTGTATTATTGACTGTATGTTTTGTTTATTCCATGTGTAACTCTGTGTTGTAGTATGTGTTGAATTGCTATGCTTTATCTTGGCCAGGTCGCAGGTGCAAATGAGAACTTGTTCTTAACTAGCCTACCTGGTTAAATAAAGGTGATATAAAAAAAATAGCTATCGTTGTCGCCCCGGTTCTTCTGTGGGGTGTATAGGCGGGTGGCATCCAACGTTGTGGTGCATTATCGCCATCTACTGTACTGGAGCGCCACTGCCTCCTACCTATATACTGGAGTCAAAAATGGCCAATGGAAGTATAAAGATAGGTTCCTGAAGATCCCGGAATGCCTACACCGAGGAACGCCCCGAATTGCGGGATGCAGTTGCACCCGTTTCAAATCAGCTGTAACTGAAATAATAAAACAAAGCTTAGAACGATGTTTGAGTGAACACTGAATACAGACAATGAATGGTGAAGTCGCTTCGTCACCACTCTATAGAAATATGTAGGGCGTTGAAGAAGGCTCAAGCCGTACGTAACAACCAGGACCAGAGCTGCTAGTTAGCGAACGTGCGTCCCATTGAATCTCTTCGAAACCAACGCGTAGTTTATTTAACATTACCTGTTTAAAAGTCTCGTCGACGTCCATACTTTCAGTAGGGCCATGTCGGAATCTAGCTTTTATTTTTTATTTTGTTATTTTTTAAACAACGGAACATACAAAACAAATTGTATGTTAGTTATCTGGCTGTTAAGTTTTTAGAGACGTAAAAGAGAGAACAGGAAGCGGAAAGTCATGCGCAGTTGTCCGCTAAAGAAACAACGTCTGGGAACAATTACCAACCGAATGGTTCCTACTTGTGATATCCTGTGTGTGAATACAGTTACTGGTTTGAATCAAATCAAATGTCAACCTTTCACAACCATGTAATATATTTGAATTTATTAAAGAAAATGAATGATCAACTTCGTGCATAAATGTATACATTATAGCTATGTGTGTAGTTCAGTCCTGCTGGGATGTTTGTTGGCAGGGAACTACAGCCTGAGGAGCCGGCTGGTATTTCATTTAATTAATTTAATTAACCTTTATTTAACTAGGCAAGTCAGTTAAGAACAAATTCTTATTTACAATGACGGCCCTAACCCGGACGACTCAAATAAAATAAAATAAAATTGTATTTGTCACATACAGTACACATGGTTAGCAGATGTTAATGCGAGTGTAGCGAAATGCTTCTGGTTCCGACAGTGCAGTAATATCTAACAAGTAATCTAACAGTTCCCCAACAACTACCTAATACACACAAATCTGAAAGGGGTGAATGAGAATATGTACATATAAATATACGGAATAACGATTGCTGAGCGACATAGGCAAGGTGCAATAGATGGTATAAAATACAGTATATACATATGATATGAGTAATATAAGATATGTAAACATTATTAAAGTGGCATTACTTAAAGTGGCATTGTTTAAAGTGACTAGTGATCCATTTGTTAAAGTGGCCAGTGATTGGGTCTCCATGTAGGCAGCAGCCTCTCTGAGTTAGTGATTGCTGTTTAGCAGTCTGATGGCCTTGAGATAGAAGCTGTTCTTCAGTCTCTCTGTCCCAGCTTTGATGCACCTGTACTGACCTCGCCTTCTGGTATGACTAGGCAGTGGCTTGGGTGGTTGCTGTCTTTGATTATCTTTTTTTCCTTCCTGTGACATCGGGTGCTATAGGTGTCATGAAGGGCAGGTAGTTTGCTCCTGGTGATGCATTGTGCAGACTGCACCACCCTCTGGAGAGCCTTGTGGTTGAGGGCGGAGCAGTTGCCTTACCAGGCTGTGATACAGCCCAACAGGATGCTCTCAATTGTGGATCTGTAAAAGTTAGTCAGGGTTTTGGGTGACAAGCCAAATTTCTTCAGCCTCCTGAGGTTGAAGAGGCGCTTCTTCACTATGTGTGGATGGACCATTTCAGTTTGTTGTTGATTTGTATGCAGAGGAACTTAAAACTTTCCACTTTCTCCACTGCTGACCCTTCAATGTGGATAGGGGGGTGTGCTCTCTGCTGTTTCCCGAAGTTCACAATCATCTCCTTTGTTTTGTTGACATTGAGTGAGAGGTTGTTTTCCTGACACCACACTCCGAATGCCCTCACCTTGTCACGCCCTGACCATGGAGAGCTGTTTATTCTCTATGTTGGTTGGATGCTCTCGATGTTGCAGCTGTAGAACATTTTGAGGATCTGAGGACCCATGCCAGATAGTTTTATTTTTCTGAGGGGGAATATGCTTTGTCGTTCTCTTCACGACTGTCTTAGTGTGTTTGGATCATTCTAGTTTGTTGGTGATGTGGACACCAAGGAACTTGAAGCTCTCAACCTGCTCCACTACAGCCCCATCGATGAGAATGGGGGCGTGCTCGGTCCTCCATTTCCTGTAGTCCACAATCATTTCCTTAGTCTTGGTTACGTTGAGGGATAGGTTGTTATTCTGGCACCACCCGGCCAGGTCTCTGACCTCCTCCCTATAGGCTGTCTCATCGTTATCGGTGATCAGGCCTACCACTGTTGTGTCGTCTGCAAACTTAATGATGATGTTGGAGTCGTGCCTGGCCATGCAGTCGTGGGTGAACAGGGAGTACAGGAGGGGACTGAGCACGCACCCCTGGGGGGCTCCAGTGTTGAGGATTAGCGTGGCAGATGTGTTGCTTCCTACCCTCACCACCTGGGGGCAGCCATCAGGAAGTCCAGGATCCAGTTGCAGAGGGAAATGTTTAATCCCAGGATCCTTAGCTTAGTGATGATCTTTGAGGGTACTATGGTGTTGAACGCTGAGCTATAGTCAATGAACAGCATTCTCATTTTGTCCAGGTGGGAAAGGGTATTGTGGAGTGCAATAGAGATTGCATAATCTGTGGATCTGTTTGGCCGGTATACAAATTGGAGTGGGTCTAGTGTTTCTGGGATAATGGAGTTGATGTGAGCCATTACCAGCCTTTCAAAGCACTTCATGGCTATGGACGTGAGTGCTACGGGTCTGTAGTCATTTAGACAAGTTGCCTTCGTGTTCTTGGGCACAGGGACTATGGTGGTCTGCTTGAAACATGTCCCTGATTGAGTCTGTAATACCAACATGTTGAAAATGTCAGTGAAGACACCTGCCAGTTGGTCAGCACATGCCCGCAGCACACGTCATGGTAATCCATCTGGCCCCGCAGCCTTGTGAATGTTGACCTGTTTAAAGGTCTTACTCACGTCGTCTACGGAGAGCGTGATCACACAGTCGTCCGGAACAGCTGATGCTCTCATGCATGCCTCAGTATTGCTTCCCTCGAAGCGAGCATAGAAGTGATTTAACTTGTCTGGTAGGCTCGTGTCACTGGGCAGCTCACGGCTGTGCTTCCATTTGTAGTCTGTAATAGTTTGCAAGCCCTGCCACATAAGACGAGCTTGGTCTGTTTTATGATTCGTCGCAGGGCATAGCAGGATTTCTTGGAAGCTTCCGGGTTAGAGTCCCGCACCTTGAAACCGGCAGCTCTACCCTTTAGCTCAGTGCGAATATGGCCTGTAATCCATTGCTTCTGGTTGGGGTATGTACGTACAGTCATTGTGAGGAAGACGTCCTCGATGCACTTATTGATAAAGTCAGTGACTGATGAGGTGTACTCCTCAATACCATTGGAAGAATCCCGGAACATGTTCCAGTCTTGATAGCAAACAGCCCTGGAGCTTAGCATCTGCTTCATTTGACAACTTTTTTATAAACCGAGTCACTGGTGCTTCCTGCTTTAATTTTCCTGCTCTACCCATTTTGCAAATTCGTGTCACGTTCGTCATATGAAGGAGGCCAAGGTGCAGCGTGGTATAGGTGCCAGAGCCCCTCTGTCCCGAGCAGCTGTCCCTCTGTCCCGAGCAGCTGTCCCTCTGTCCCGAGCAGCTGCCCCTCTGTCCCGAGCAGCTGCCCCTCTGTCCCGAGCAGCTGCCCCTCTGTCCCGAGCTGCCCCTCAGTCCAGTGTCATTAAGTAGGGTCGCCGTGGCTAGGAGGCCACGGAAGCGGACAAGGTGGGGGACTAAGACTACGGTGAAGTGGTGGCCACGTCCAGCACCAGAGCCGCCACCGCGGACAGATGCCCACCCAGACCCTTCCCAATAGGTTCAGGTTTTGCGGCCGGAGTCCGCACCTTGGGGGGGTATACTGTCACACCCTGACCATAGTTTGCTTTGTATGTTTCTATGTTTTGGTTGGTCTGGGTGTGATCTGAGTGGGCATACTATGTTGGATGTCTTGTTTGTCTATTTCTATGTCTGGCCTGATATGGTTCTCAATCAGAGGCAGGTAGGTGTTAGTCATTGTCTCTGATTGGGAACCATATTTAGGTAGCCTGGGTTTCACTGTGTGTTTGTGGGTGATTGTTCCTATCTCTGTGTTTTGCACCAGACAGGGCTGTTTTTGGTTTTCCACGTTTATTGTTTTGTCGTGTTCGTGTTTATCTGTTTTTATTAAACATGAATCAATATAACCACGCTGCGTTTTGGTCCGCCTCTACTTCACCCCAAGAGAACCGTTACAGGTCAGGAGGAATTTTGGACCATTCCTCTTTGCAAAACTTTTTCGGTTCTACAATATTCTTGGGATGTCTAGTGTGAACCGCTCTCTTGAGGTCATGCCACAGCATCTCAATGTGGTTGAGGTCAGGACTGACTGGGCCACTCCAGAAGGCGCATTTTCTTCTGTTCTAGCCATTCTGTTGATTTACATCTGTCTAATGGGTTGTTGTCCTGTTGCATCACCTAACTTCTGTTGAGCTTCAATTGGTGGACAGATAGCCTTACATTCTCCTGCAAAATGTCTCGATAAACTTGGGAATTCATTTTTCCGTCGATGATAGCAAGCTTTCCAGGCCATGAGGCAGCAAAGCAGCCCTAAACCATGATGCTCCTTCCACCATAGTTTACAGTTGGGATGAGGTTTTGATGTTGGTGTGCTGCGCCTTTTTTTTCTCCACACATAGTGTTGTGTGTTCCTTCCAAACAACACAACTTTAGTTTAATCTGTCCACAGAATATTTTGCCAGTAGCGCTGTAGAACATCCAGGTGCACTTTTGCGAGCTTCAGACGTGCAGCAATGTTTTTTTTGGACAGCAGTGGCTTCTTCCATGGTGTCCTCCCATGAACACCATTCTTGTTTTACATATTGTAAACTCGTCAACAGAGATGTTAGCATCTTCCAGAGATTTCTGTAAGTCTTTACCTGACACTAGGATTCTTCTTAACCTCATTGAGAATTCTGCACTATGCTCTTGCAGTCATCTTTGCAGGATGGCCACTCCTAGGAAGAGTAGCAACAGTGATTAACTTTCTCCACCGTCTAAGGATTCACATACTTTTTCCAACCTACACTGTAAATGTTTAAATGATGTATTCAATATAGACAAGAAAAATACAATAATTTGTGTTATTAGTTTAAGCACACTGTGTTTGTCTATTGTTGTGAATTAGATGAAGATCAGACCATATTTTATGTCACATTTATGCAGAAATCCAGGTAATTCCAAAGGGTTCACATATTTTTTCTTGCCACTGTAAGCATTCAGACCCTTTGAAATTGAGCTCAGGTGCATCCTGTTTCCCCTGATCATCATTGAGATGTTTCTACAACTTGATTGGAGTCCACCTGTGGTAAATTCAATTGATTGGACATGATTTGGAAAGGCACACACCTATCATTAAGGTCCCACAGTTGACAGTGCATGTCAGAATAAAAACCAAACCATGAGGTCAAAGGAATTGTCTGTAGAGCTCTGACACTGGATTGTGATGAGGCACAGATCTGGGGAAGGGTACCAGAACATTTCTGCAGCATTGAAGGTCCCCAAGAACACAGTGGCCTCCATCATTCTTAAATGGAAGAAGTTTGGAACCACCAAGACTGTTTCTAGAGCTGGCCGCCTGGCCAAGCTGAGCAATTGTTGGAGAAGGGCCTTGGTCAAGGAGGTGACCAGGTAAGTGATGGTCACTCTGACAGAGCTCCAGAGTTTTTCTGTGGAGATGGGAGAACCTTCCAGAAGGACAACCATTTCTGCAGCACTCCACCAATCAGGCCTTTATGGTAGATTGCCCAGGCGGAAGCCACTCCTCAGTAAAAGGAACATGACAGCCAGCTTGGAGTTTGCCCGAAAGGCACCTAAAGGACTCAGACCATGAGAAACAAGATTCTCTGGTCTAGAAACTGAGATTGAACTCTTTGGACTGAATGCCAAGCGTCATGTCTGGAGGAAACCTGGCACCATCCCTACGGTGAAGCATGGTGGTGTTCAGCGGCTGTGACAGAGAGACTATTCAGGATCATTGGAAAGATGAACGGAGCAAAGTACAGAATGATCTTTGATATAATCCTGCTCCAGAGAGCTCAGGACCTTAGCCCTGGGCGAAGGTTCACCTTCCAACAGGACAACTCCCTAAGCACACAGCCAACACATGAGTGGCTTAGGGACAAGTCTCTGAATGTTCTTGAGTGGCCCCGCCAGAGCCCGGACTTGAACCCGATTGAACATCTCTAGATAGACCTGAAAATAGCTGTGCAGCAACTCTCCCAATCCAACATGACAGAGCTTGAGAGGATCTGCGGAGAAGAATGGGAGAAACTCCCCAAATACAGGTGTGTCAAGCTTGTTGCATCATACCCAAGAAGAATCGATCCTGTAATCGCTGCAATTCCAGTGCCTCAGAAGTTTCCATACACTAAGTTGACTGTGCCTTTAAACAGGAAAAAGGCACAAAAGTATCTGTATCCACAGTAAAAGGAGTCCTATATCGACATAACCTGAAGGGCCGCTCAGCAAGGAAGGCACACTGCACCAAAACCGCCATAAAAAAGTCAGACTATGGTTTGCAACTGCACATGGGGACAAAGTTCGTACTTTTTGGAGAAATGGCCTCTGGTCTGAGGAAACAAAAATAGAACTGTTTGGCCATAACGACCATCGTTATGTTTGGAGGAAAAAGAGGGAAGTTTGCAAGCAGAAGAACACCATCCCAACCATGAAGCACGGGGGTGGCAGCATCATGTTGTGGGGATGCTTCGTTGCAGGAGGGACTGGTGCACTTCACAAAATAGATGGCATCATGAGGCACGAAAATTATGTGGATAATATTGAAGCAACAACTCAAGACATTAGTTAGGAAGTTAAAGCTTGGTCACAAATGGGTCTTCCAATGAACCCAAGCGTACTTTCAAATATGTGGCAAAATGGCTTAAGGACAACAAAGTCAAGGTATTGGTGTGGCCATCACAGAGCCCTGACTTCAATCCCATAGAACATTTGTGGGCAGATCTGAAAAAGAATGTGCGAGCAAGGAGGCCTGCAATCCTGACTCAGTTACACCAGCGCTCTGTACAGAGGAATGGGCCAAAATTCACCCAACTTATTGTGGGAAGCTTGTGGAAGACTACCCGAAACGTTTGACCCAAGTTAAACAATTTAAAGGCCATGCTACCAAATTCTAATTGAGTGTATGTCAACTTCTGACCCACTGGGAATGTGATGAAAGTAAATAAAAGCTTAAATTAATTATTCTCTCTACTATTATTCTGACATTTCACATTCGTAAAATAAAGTGGTCATCCTAACTGACCTAAGACAGGGAATTCTTACTATGATTAAATGTCAGGAATTGTGAAAAACTGATTTTAAATGTATTTGGCTATTTTGTATGTACACTTCCGACTTCAACTGTAATTAGACATTTAAGGTTATTTTATTTTTTATAAATTAGCAAACAAAAACAAGTTTTTGCTTTGTCTTAAAAACTATTTAATCAATTTAGTAATAAGGCTGTAACATAAGAAAATGTTGAAAAGATCAAGGGGTCTGAATACTCTCCTAATGCACGGTGTCTACAAGCTACAAGCTATGAACACTTGAACTGGACTGACCACCTGTTCTGATTCTCCACACCTTAGCACACACACATCACATCTGCTGCTACCAGACTCTCTCTTATTATTTTGCTCAATTTATACACTTGCTCCCCATTACTCCCTTTCCCAATATGCATTTAACAATTGAACTATAAATTGTGCCTTACAGTATTAAGTTATGCTAAAATGTTGATTCTATTCTACTGCCATTTACTTTATGTTCATATTCATATATTTTACTATTTTTTTATGTGGTTGCATTGCCGAGAAGGAACCTACAAGTGAGCATTTGTTGGACGATGTATACCATGCGTAGACTATCCCGTACACACGACTAATAAAACTTGAAACTAGAGTTAACATTTGTTAACATACAGTACCAGTCAAAGGTTGGACACACCTACTCATTCAAGGGTTTTTCTTCATACTATTTTCTACATTGTAGAATAATAGTGAAGACATCAAACTATCAAATAACACATTTGTAGTAACCAAAAAAGTGTTAAAAAAATCTAAATATATTTTAGATTTTAGATTATTCAAAGTAGCCACCCTTTGCCTTGATGACAGCTTTGCACATGCTTGGCATTCTCTCAACCAACTTCACATAGAAGGCTTTTCCAACAGTCTTGAAGGAGTTCCCACATATGCTGAGCACTTGTTGAGTGCTTTTCCTTCACTCTGCAGTCCAACTCATCCCAACCATCTCAATTGGGTTGAGGTCAGGTGATTGTGGAGGCCAGGCCATCTGATGCAGCACTCCATCACTCTCCTTCTTGGTCAAATAGCCCTTACACAGCCTAGAGGTGTGTTGGGTCATTGTCCTGTTGAAAAACAAATGATAGTCCAACTAAGCGCAAACCAGATGGGATGGCATATCGCTGCAGACTGCTATAGAAGCCATGCTGGTTAAGTGTGCCTTAAATTCTAAACAAATCACTGACAGTGTCACCAGCAAAGCACCCCCACACCATCACACCTCCTCCATGCTTCACAGCTGGAACCACATATGCAGAGATCATCCGTTCACCTACTCTGCGTCTCACAAAGACACGGCAGTTGGAACCAAAAATCTCAAATTTGGACTCATCAGACCAAAGGACAGATTTCCACCGGTCTAATGTCCATTGGTCGTGTTTCCTGTCCCAAGCAAGTCTATTCTTCTTGTTGGTATCCTTTAGTAGTGGTTTCTTTGCAGAAATTCACCATGAAGGCCTGATTCATGCAGTCTCCTCTGAACAGTTGATGTTGAGATGTGTCTGTTACAACTTGCAGGCTTGTTTTCGAATTGCTGTGCGTTTTGTTGCCAACGTATTTTGCTACCTGACAACTTTACGGGTTTCACTTTTTAATTACCGTTCATATATTTATTTATTTTTTCCTCAACTTTTTCACTCCGGACGCTTTATCTGGACACGATTCGTCAGGACCTCCAACAGCCGAAGCTAAGTAGTAACATTAACATGATGCCTTCTAATTGCAGCCGCTGTGCTCGCCTTACGGCGAGGATAGCTGTACTGCAAGCCCAGCTTCAGACGCAATCGTTAGGCAAAGGTAATTTCAGTGTAGGAAAGGATGAAACAGCGTCTGTGCCACCAGTAAGTACAGATAGTAGTATAAATCCCCTGGCACAGTCCCCGCAGCCGGACAACTTTCTCACGGTTTCTGGAAGGAAATGCTGTAGGAAAGCTCAACCGGTGTCGCTCATTCAGCAGACAGAAACTTTCAACCGGTTCTCCCCATTAAGCAGCGGGTCGGTGTCAGAGGCCGAGTCTTCTCTGGTCTCTACTCCTCCCGTTACGGGGTCTGAGACGCCGAAGCTTCCCACCATTAGCTCTGACAAATTGAAAACTCTAGTCATTGGCGACTCCATTACCCGCAGTATTAGACTTAAAGCGAATCATCCAGCGATCATACACTGTTTACCCGGGGCAGGGCTACCGACGTTAAGGCTAATCTGAAGATGGTGCTGGCTAAAGCTAAAACTGGCGAGTGTAGAGAGTATAGAGATATTGTTATCCACGTCGGCACCAACGATGTTAGGATGAAACAGTCAGAGATCACCAAGCGCAACATAGCTTCTGCGTGCATATCAGCTAGAAAGATGTGTCGGCATCGAGTAATTGTCTCTGGCCCCCTCCCAGTTAGGGGAGTGATGAGCTCTACAGCAGAGTCTCACAACTCAATCGCTGGTTGAAAACTGTTTTCTGCCCCTCCCAAAAGATAGAATTTGTAGATAATTGGCCCTCTTTCTGGGACTCACCCACAAACAGGACCAAGCCTGACCTGCTGAGGAGTGACGGACTCCATCCTAGCTGGAGGGGTGCTCTCATCTTATCTGCCAACATAGACAGGGCTCTAACTCCTCTAGCTCCACAATGAAATAGGGTGCAGGCCAGGCAGCAGGCTATTAGCCAGCCTGCCAGCATAGTGGAGTCTGCCACTAGCATAGTCAGTGTAGTCAGCTCAGCTATCACCATTGAGACCGTGTCTGTGCCTCGACCTAGGTTGGGCAAAACTAAACATGGCGGTGTTCGCCTTAGCAATCTCACTAGGATAAAGACCACCTCCATTCCTGTCATTACTGAAAGAGGTCATGATACCTCACATCTCAAAATAGGGCTACTTAATGTTAGATCCCTTACTTCAAAGGCAATTATAGTCAATGAACTAATCACTGATCATAATCTTGATGTGATTGGCCTGACTGAAACATGGCTTAAGCCTGATGAATTTACTGTGTTAAATGAGGCCTCACCTCCTGGCTACACTAGTGACCATATCCCCGTGCATCCCGCAAAGGCGGAGGTGTTGCTAACATTTACGATAGCAAATTTCAATTTACAAAAAAAAAAAATGACGTTTTCGTCTTTTGAGCTTCTAGTCATGAAATCTATGCAGCCTACTCAATCACTTTTTATAGCTACTGTTTACAGGCCTCCTGGGCCATATACAGCGTTTCTCACTGAGTTCCCTGAATTCCTATCAGACCTTGTAGTCATTGCAGATAATATTCTAATCTTTGGTGACTTTAATATTCACATGGAAAAGTCCACAGACCCACTCCAAAAGGCTTTTGGAGCCATCATCGACTCAGTGGGTTTTGTCCAACATGTCTCTGGACCCACTCACTGTCACAGTCATACGCTGGACCTAGTTTTGTCCCATGGAATAAATGTTGTGGATCTTAATGTTTTTCCTCATAATCCTGGACTATCGGACCACCATTTTATTACGTTTGCAATTGCAACAAATAATCTGCTCAGACCCCAACCAAGGAACATCAAAAGTCGTGCTATAAATTCACAGACAACACAAAGATTCCTTGATGCCCTTCCAGACTCCCTCTGCCTACCCAAGGACGCCAGAGGACAAAAATCCGTTAACCACCTAACTGAGGATCTCAATTTAACCTTGCGCAATACCCTAGATGCAGTTGCACCCCTAAAAACTAAAAAAATGTCTCATAAGAAACTAGCTCCCTGGTACACAGAAAATACCCGAGCTCTGAAGCAAGCTTCCAGAAGATTGGAACGGAAATGGCGCCACACCAAACTGGAAGTCTTCCGACTAGCTTGGAAGGACGGTACCGTACAGTACCGAAGAGCCCTTACTGCTGCTCGATCGTCCTATTTTTCTAACTTAATTGAGGAAAATAAGAACAATCCGAAATTCCTTTTTGATACTGTGGCAAAGCTAACTAAAAAGCAGCATTCCCCAAGAGAGGATGACTTTCACTTTAGCAGTGATAAATTCATGAACTTCTTTGAGGAAAAGATTATGATTATTAGAAAGCAAATTACGGACTCCTCTTTAAACCTGCGTATTCCTCCAAACCTCAGTTGTCCTGAGTCTGCACAACTCTGCCAGGACCTAGGATCAAGAGAGACGCTCAAGTGTTTTAGTACTATATCTCTTGACACAATGATGAAAATAATCATGGCCTCTAAACCTTCAAGCTGTATACTGGACCCTATTCCAACTAAACTACTGAAAGAGCTGCTTCCTGTGCTTGGCCCTCCTATGTTGAACATAATAAACGGCTCTCTATCCACTGGATGTGTACCAAACTCACTAAAAGTGGCAGTAATAAAGCCTCTCTTGAAAAAGCCAAACCTTGACCCAGAAAATATAAAAACTATCGGCCTATATCGAATCTTCCATTCCTCTCAAAGATTTTAGAGAAGGCTGTTGCGCAGCAACTCACTGCCTTCCTGAAGACAAACAATGTATACGAAATGCTTCAGTCTGGTTTTAGACCCCATCATAGCACTGAGACGGCACTTGTGAAGGTGGTAAATTACATTTTAATGGCATCGGACCGAGGCTCTGCATCTGTCCTCGTGCTCCTAGACCTTAGTGCTGCTTTTGATACCATCGATCACCACATTCTTTTGGAGAGATTGGAAACCCAAATTGGTCTACACGGACATGTTCTGGCCTGGTTTAGGTCTTATCTGTCGGAAAGATATCAGTTTGTCTCTGTGAATGGTTTGTCCTCTGACAAATCAACTGTACATTTCGGTGTTCCTCAAGGTTCTGTTTTAGGACCACTATTGTTTTCACTATATATTTTACCTCTTGGGGATGTTATTCGAAAACATAATGTAAACTTTCACTGCTATGCGGATGACACACAGCTGTACATTTCAATGAAACATGGTGAAGCCCCAAAATTGCCCTCGCTAGAAGCATGTGTTTCAGACATAAGGAAGTGGATGGCTGCAAACTTTCTACTATTAAACTCGGACAAAACAGAGATGCTTGTTCTAGGTCCCAAGAAACAAAGAGATCTTCTGTTGAATCTGACAATTAATCTTAATGGTTGTACAGTCGTCTCAAATAAAACTGTGAAGGACCTCGGCGTTACTCTGGACCCTGATCTCTCTTTTGAAGAACATATCAAGACCATTTCGAGGACAGCTTTTTTCCATCTACGTAACATTGCAAAAATCAGAAACTTTCTGTCCAAAAATGATGCAGAAAAATTAATCCATGCTTTTGTCACTTCTAGGTTAGACTACTGCAATGCTCTATTTTCCGGCTACCCGGATAAAGCACTAAATAAACTTCAGTTAGTGCTAAATACGGCTGCTAGAATCCTGACTAGAACCAAAAAATTTGATCATATTACTCCAGTGCTAGCCTCTCTACACTGGCTTCCTGTCAAAGCAAGGGCTGATTTCAAGGTTTTACTGCTAACCTACAAAGCATTACATGGGCTTGCTCCTACCTACCTCTCTGATTTGGTCCTGCCGTACATACCTACACGTACGCTACGGTCACAAGACGCAGGCCTCCTAATTGTCCCTAGAATTTCTAAGCAAACAGCTGGAGGCAGGGCTTTCTCCTATAGAGCTCCATTTTTATGGAACGGTCTGCCTACCCATGTCAGAGACGCAAACTCAGTCTCAACCTTTAAGTCTTTACTGAAGACTCATCTCTTCAGTGGGTCATATGATTGAGTGTAGTCTGGCCCAGGAGTGGGAAGGTGAACGGAAAGGCTCTGGAGCAACGAACCGCCCTTGCTGTCTTTGCCTGGCCAGTTCCCCTCTTTCCACTGGGATTCTCTGCCTCTAACCCTGTTACGGGGCTGAGTCACTGGCTTGCTGGGGCTCTCTCGTGCCGTCCCTGGGGGGGGTGCGTCACCTGGGTGGGTTGATTCACTGTTGTGGTCATCCTGTCTGGGTTGGCGCCTCCCCTTGGGTTGTGCCGTGGCGGAGATCTTTGTGGGCTATACTCGGCCTTGTCTCAGGATGGTAAGTTGGTGGTTGAAGATATCCCTCTAGTGGTGTGGGGGCTGTGCTTTGGCAAAGTGGGTGGGGTTATATCCTTCCTGTTTGGCCCTGTCGGGGGTGTCCTCGGATGGGGCCACAGTGTCTCCTGACCCCTCCTGTCTCAGCCTCCAGTATTTATGCTGCAGTAGTTTATGTGTCGGGGGGCTAGGGTCAGTTTGTTATATCTGGAGTACTTCTCCTGTCCTATTCGGTGTCCTGTGTGAATCTAAGTGTGCGTTCTCTAATTCTCTCCTTCTCTCTTCCTTTCTCTCTCTCGGAGGACCTGAGCCCTAGGACCATGCCCCAGGACTACCTGACATGATGACTCCTTGCTGTCCCCAGTCCACCTGGCCATGCTGCTGCTCCAGTTTCAACTGGCCTGGGCCCTAGGACCATGTCCCAGGACTACCTGACATGAGGACTCCTTGCTGTCCCCAGTCCACCTGGCCATGCTGCTGCTCCAGTTTCAACTGTTCTGCCTTACTATTATTCAACCATGCTGGTCATTTATGAACATTTGAACATCTTGGCCACGTTCTGTTATAATCTCCACCCGGCACAGCCAGAAGAGGACTGGCCACCCCACATATGCTCTCTCTAATTCTCTCTTTCTTTCTCTCTCGGAGGACCTGAGCCCTAGGACCGTGCCCCAGGACTACCTGACATGATGGCTCCTTGCTGTCCCCAGTCCACCTGACTGTGCTGCTGCTCCAGTTTCAACTGTTCTGCCTTATTATTATTCGACCATGCTGGTCATTTATGAACATTTGAACATCTTGGTCATGTTCTGTTATAATCTCTACCCGGCACAGCCAGAAGAGGACTGGCCACCCCACATAGCCCGGTTCCTCTCTAGGTTTCTTCCTAGGTTTTGGCCTTTCTAGGGAGTTTTTCCTAGCCACCGTGCTTTTACACCTGCATTGTTTGCTGTTTGGGGTTTTAGGCTGGGTTTCTGTACAGCACTTTGAGATATCAGCTGATGTACGAAGGGCTATATAAATAAATTTGATTTGATTTGATTTGACTTTAACTCAGTGAAGCATTTATTTGGGCTGGAATCTGATGTGTAGTTAACTCTAATGAACTTATCCTCTGCAGCAGAGGTAACTCTGGTTCTTCCTTTCCTGTGGCGGTCCTCATGAGAGCTAGTTTCGTCATAGGGCTTGATGTTTTTTGCGACTGCACTTGAAGAAACTTTAAAAGTTCTTGGAATATTCTACATTGACTGACCTTCATGTCTTAAAGTAATAATGGACTGTCATTTCCTTTTGCTTATGTGAGCAGTTCTTGTCATTATATGTACTTGGTCTTTTACCAAATGGGGCTATCTTCTGTATGCCACCCCTACCTTGCCACAGCACAACTAATTGGCTGAAATGCAGGAAGGAAATTCTTGGAAAGAAGGAAAGAAATTCCACAAATGTAATTTCTAACAAGGCACACCTGTTAATTGAAATGCATTCCAGGTGACTACCTCATGAAGCTGGTTGAGAGAATGCCAAATGTGTGCAAAGCTGTCATCAAGGCAAAAGGTGGCTACATTGAAGAATCTCAAATATAACATTTATTTTGATTTGTTGAACACTTTTTTGGTTGCTACATGATTCCCATATGTGTTTTTGATAGTTTTGATGTCTTCACAATTATTCCAAAATGTAGTAAATAGTACAAATAAAGAAAACCCTGGAATGAGTAAGTGTGTCCAAACCTTTGACTGGTACTGTATATAAGTCTTTTAGTCACTTGTGTCCTACTCTGTCATGGTTTCTATTAGCCTGTCAGCTTGGTCACTTCAATAGGCCACATGTGCAAAGCCATTCACATTAATATAGGTTTACTTTTTTTATTTTGCTGAGAAGAGGTAGTATTATAATATTATGTTACTGTATAAAATATCTGCAATGCCTTGCTCCTTCCATTCTATCCACAAAGAAAAATGGTGTAATGCAATATTGTCATCAACCACTAGAGAGCACACAACAATAAGATACTGTTGAGTTTTCAACGTGTCTATCTACACAGTTGACCACAGTCATAAACCCGATTTCTACAATTTATCTTTTTAAAATCTGATTTAAACCTAATACTAACCTTAATCCTAATCTTAACCACACTGCTAACCTTATGCCTAACACTAACCTTAAATGAAGACCAAAAAGCAAATGTTTGGATTCATAAATGTTTACGAGAGCCAATTTTGACTTTGTGGCTGTGGTAACTAGTGAAACCCTCAATTTGAGAGGTGTATAACTCCATCAGGGCTTATTTGATTCAACTATGGGGGGTTTTGTCGATCAGACCTGTTTGTTGCTATATTTGAGTGTAAAGCCTGAAAATACTTTTTGTTTATGACACAACAACAAAAAACGTTAAACGCATGGCAGGGCACATTTTGTTCCCCAGTAGATGCTGAAATAACTTTTATAATGCCTAGGGTATGAGCAGATGCTTGTTGTAATAAGTAACAAGTCCTCTACTTCCCTTCAAAAGCAACTGTTAGAGATGTGGTGGGCGCATGTGTGTATGTATCTTCTTCTCATCCCTGGAGGCCAGTTGAAAAATAAACATCGTCCAACTGTAATATGATACGTGCTCCTATTTACCTCTTCATATACCCGGAACCAATTATTCACTTGAACAAAAGAGGATGAATTGTGTAGCAGGTATAAGTGAGTGTTGATAATGATTGAGGCTTATTCTCAGGGGGGTGCAGTTTCCAACCAAAGTGGATCGCCATCAATGTTGTAATGTTTTAACGTAACAGAATGTGGAAAAAGTCAAGGGGTCTGAATACTTTCTGAAGGCACTGTGCATACAGCCAGGTCACTGCACAGGCAAGCCATTCACTTTCCTCACTGCTAGCCCAGATGAATCAGTGACCTTATTGTGACATGAATTTATCATCAATCTAATTGATCATCTTTCCGCATTATTGTGCACACCGTCTCAGCTTACTGTGATCCAGGGTTCTCCCCTTCAAAGCCAGGGCTCAGATTGATGCTGAGTGAAGGTGAGTGTGGGTGATAAATTATGTCTGATGAGGAGAAAAGGCTATTCTTGTACTCCACAGATGGCAGATGAATACCCAGACAGCAGGTCCCTTATTTCGAAGGTTGGGACAGAGAATATGATGGATCCGTGACCATTTTGATCTATATTAATCCCAAGGGGAAGAAATGTGACCCGCTCTGCCCATTCATTCATTCATTCATCGCTCTGCCCATTCATTCATCGCCATTTACCCATTGTTGTCTTAGCTCTCCTGATCAACACCTGTGAATACTTTATGCCTCTCTCCAATGTCAATATGCCTTGTCTACTGCTGTCTTGGCTAGTTCTTATTGTTTTATTTCACTGTAGAGCCCTCAGTCCCGCTCAAAATACCTTAGATAGCTCTTTTGTCCCACCCCACACACATGCGGAGACCTCACCTGGCTTAACTGGTGCCTCCAGAGATGGAACCTCTATCATCGTCAATCAACGCCTAGATTTACCTTCTTTTATTCTCTGTCCCCAACGCACTAGACGACCAGTTCTTATAGCCCATGGCCGTACCCTTTTCCTACTCCTCCTCTGTTCATCTGGTGATGTAGAGGTTAACCCAGGCTCTGTAGCCCCCAGTTCCACTCCTATTCCCCAGGCGCTCTCATTTGTTGACTTCTGTAACTGTAAACGCCTTGGTTTCATGCATGTTAACATCAGAAGCCTCCTCCCTAAGTTTGTTTTATTCACTGCTTTAGCACACTCCGCCAACCCTGATGTCCTAGCCATGTCTGAATCCTGGCTTAGGAAGGCCACCATAAATTCTGACATTTCCATCCCCAACTACATTTAATGCCGAGATAGAACTGCCAGAGGGGATGGAGTTGCAATCTACTGCAGAGATAGCCTGCAGAGTTCTGTCATGCTAAACAGGTCTGTAACCAAACAGTTCAAGCTTCTACTTTTAAAAATCCACCTTTCCAGAAATAAGTCTCTCACTGTTGCCGCTTGTTATCGACCCTCCTCAGCCCCCAGCTGTGCCCTGGACACCATATGTGAATTAACTTCAGAGTTTGTACTTTTAGGTGACCTAAACTGGGATATGCTTAACGGCAGTCCTACAATCTAAACTAGATGCCCTCAATCTCACACAAATGATCAAGAAACCTACCAGATACAACCCTAAATCCGTAAACACGGGCACCCTCATAGCTTTCATCCTGACCAACATGCCCTCTAAATAAACCTCTGCTGTCTTCATCCAGGATCTCAGCAATCACTGCCTCATTGCCTGCGTCCGTAATGGGTCCGCGGTCAAATGACCACCCCTCATCACTGTCAAACGCTCCCTAAAGCACTTCAGCGAGCAGGCCTTTCATATCAACTTGGCCCAGGTATCCTGGAAGGATATTGACCTCATTCCGTCAGTAGAGGTTGCCTGGTTATTCTTTAAAAGTGCATTCCTCACCATCTTAAATAAGCATGCCCCATAAGCATTATCCATTTGTTTTGTCTTGTTCCCTGCACACCTGGTTTTCATTCCCCAATCACACTGCATGTACAGTGGGGCAAAAAAGTATTTAGTCAGCCACCAATTGTGCAAGTTCTCCCACTTAAAAAGATGAGAGAGGCCTGTAATTTTCATCATAGGTACACTTCAACTATGACAGACAAAATGAGAAATAAAAATCCTCTAGAGCAGTGATGTTTTCCCACCATAATTTGCAAATAAAATCATTAAAAATCCTACAATATGATTTTCTGGATTTTTTTTCTCACTGTTTGGCTTAAGACAGTTCAGTGGCCTAACCAGTGGGGGAAACCATACTTTTCTTTCACCTGATGTCATTAACACACCATTATAGTTCCCTTTCAACAAATTGTTGTTGCTCAAGACATTACTTGGACTGTTGAGAAGCTTTGCAACAAGATATGTGAAACATAAAGCATCTGTAGAATACTTGTTTGAGGCAAATTGTTTGAAATGCTTCCAAGTGTTACCGTATGTAATACAGCTGTGGTGGTAAGTTATGCGCACCACAGATCGCTTGTGCATCACTGATCTCTGTGGGTGCTTTCTCTCCTACTCAGGCAAATTAAAATGTGTCCCAGACAATGTAACAGTTGTGTTTCAGAGCGCTTATTGTGTTGTTTTCTGTGTGTATCGTTCCTGGCTCTTCAGATGAGCAGTCTTGCATGGCTCCTGCCATTACAACCTAACTTGATGCCCGTGCCAAGCATGTCATCTGCTACAATTACCAACAACTGACATGTAAATATTTGTAGTCCCAATTACTGTATCACACAGAGAAAGGGCTGCTTGTAGACTCGCTCACAAACTAAACACATCAATGATGGGTTCTGTCTGGCACTGCAGCATAAATCAAAGGGGAACCTGAGACACAATGCCAAATAGAATCTCATCTTCAAAAAGGGGAAAGGGTATTAAACTATGTTAACAGAGTGCATCACTCACCACTCCTTGGAACATTCAGTTGAATCAGAGGACATAGCCCCATGTGAAAAATGAATGAAATTAAAATGCATTTTAATGATTACAATGCTACATTAATGGCGCCAGAGAGAATGGCTGCCGTTTTACAGTCTCCATACCAATTGTGCTATTGTGTGTTTTTTCGTGTTATTTGTAACTTATTTTGTATATAATGTTTCTGCCACCGTCTCTTCTGACCGAAAAGAGCTTCTAGACAGCAATTACTCACCTCGTATCGAAAGACGATTTTTTTCTTTAACGAATTGGACGAGAGGGATTTACTCCAGACACCCGACAAGGCCCTCATCCCTGTCATTCGCAGGAGAAAGAGACGGAGATATCAAGAACGAAGGTGAGGGTGCCTTGTAAGGATCCAGCATCTATTTTTTTTTTTTACTTAACATGGATGTTTCTTAAACTGCATTGTTGGTTAAGGGCTTGTAAGTAAGCATTTCACTGTAAGATCTACACCTGTTGTATTCGGCGCATGTAACAAATAATATTTGATTTGATTTGATAGGCGACAGTCATGGATGTCACTGTATGACACTCACCTTGTCAACTTACTCTTTTTAATAATTTTGTTTCTTTGCTTGTTTCTTTTTGTGTCTCTCCAAACAAACTGAGGATTTCTTTCTTTAAGACACAATTGACCATGAACAAATCTAGTGAATGAAACATGTTTTCATATATCCCATATTATCTCACACGTATATTTCCTATAGTAGAAACTAAACAATCATTAGGGACATCTAGAAAGCGTTTCTAAGTTATATCAGTGTGTCACAGATTACAATTGTAAATGTGTATCTACATACAGTAGTTATACAGTATTTTAAAGATGTCTCCAGAAATTGAAATATATAGAGATCCATTTTGAATATAGGCCACATACTGATAAGATAAAAGGTAAATGACACCCGAAGGTCATATCTAGGCAAGAACAATGGTCAGACTACAACAGCTGAAGTGGTTTTTGCTGCCTTCCCTGCATGAGAAAAGTTTAATTATCTAAGTGCTAATAGTCTTGTCCACGGGACCACAGATAATTTAGTGCAGAGAATAATGGTCAATAGGTAAAGCTGGAATTAAGTTTAGGCGAGCATATTTAAATCCTCCGCCTACCAATGTTCTTTGGCTGTGATTAAAGTGTCCGATTGCTTCCTAAAGGGATATGGCAGTCCTCAGTCTGTGACCATTGTAATGCATATTACAGAAACAATGACAGAATCCTCATGAATCAGATCAGATAAATATGAATATTTTGTTCACATCAATTGGACCATAGCCAGGCCCTATATCCTAGTTTGTGGAAGGTGGCAAGGATTACGTTTACTGACAGAGGGATGTGAAATGTAAAAGGATGGCATGCCATTGAAGTTATTTTGTCATCTATAGAGGGTGGCAATTGTAAAAATATAAACTGGTTCACAGAGACAGAACACATCTGCAGAGGCAGGTCAGCGGCAGTATGAGAGGAATGTGGATGAAGCCCATCCACGGTGCAGCATCTCCATGCGCAGCGCAACAGAGAAAGTGACATCAAGCAGGATGCATTTGCTTCCTGAAGCCCATTCAGTGTAGATAAGAGTTGGCAGTTGCTGCTGTTATCTCTGCAGCAGAAAAGCGGACCTTTCATCCACTGGCGTGCATCATTGAGGTGTGTGCACTACGCAGCTTTTCTGTCCCAAGGGACAATTTTACTGCCATGGTTATCAACCTGGCAAAGGAAGATACACCTTTCTCATTCAGAATTCAACTCTCCTCTTCAACTACTCTTTTCGAACTGCTCTTGCGTTTTGGATTGCCTTGAATTGCTCAAGTCTTGTAAGGTAAGTTGTGTGTTTAGTAACTTTATTTCTAAGGCTATCCTTCAATTGCGCATGTTGAACGTTTGTCAATCAGATGGAATGTGGTACATTATGTTCCATTACATTTTTGCATGTTTGATGCTGCAACGCACTCAAAATCTACT
Source organism: Oncorhynchus keta (assembly GCF_023373465.1). Lineage (NCBI taxonomy): Eukaryota > Metazoa > Chordata > Actinopteri > Salmoniformes > Salmonidae > Oncorhynchus > Oncorhynchus keta. The sequence goes on along the minus strand of NC_068421.1, from coordinate 64,900,045 downwards.
TTTAGAAAATCTTTGTTTGAACATTATAGAACATTGTTCATTGCACATGCACCTTCTCATGTTGTAACATGGCATGCAGTTAGTTAGAAGCTACACAGGTAACGTCTTGTGATTTATTGCAGGGTGATGTGTGCTCACATGCATCCCTCAAGAATGTTACCTCTGACTGCCAAATTATGTAAATGATGGGGGAACAACAAATCACAATTTCATGGGGATTTTCAGTAACTGTTATGATATACACAAACTTTAATCCTTGACATTATGTATTGTCATAATTCTGTTTATCAAGATGTCTCATGAAAAAGATCAGGGAGTCCACACAAGACACCTTCAACTTGCCATGGATAATACATAAGGTGTGTTTATGCTTGGCTGTTATTATTATATTATATTATATCTTCCTGGGGCATCACTATGGAGAGAGTCACCTGCTGCATTAACATTAGTACCATGTCTTCTTCACAAGCCCAGTCACGCAGAGTTAGTAACCCAGAATGATCTCTGCCATAGTACCAATAAACCATCTCTGATCCCAGGGTCTCCTGTCATCTACAGGCTAATAGGTTTGGTGCAGGGACCTTGTATCAGTCCAGACATTAGAGTCAGAAGTGCAAATTAGATCTTTCTCACTGGAAGGCACGTGGATGCCAGGGGGCCTGAGGAATGGGTTATTGCCGTCCTGGGTGTAATTTCAGAAGGAGACAGAGACCTGAGTCCTTTCTGGCAGTGTTTATGAGCTAACCACACCACAGCGCTGCAATATGTTCAGAGCTTTTCATGTGGCCCCCTTCATCATGCCTTAGCACGATGGGGAGGCGGGCGGGCAGACGACTGAAGAGATGTTGCTCTTCCACTCTGCTCCCACAGCTTTCAAACTCCAAGCTCCACAGGACGCTGTCAACTGAACTCTCTCAACTCTCTCCAACCAAAATGGCGAGGATTTGAAGTTATGAACATGCTGTAATCAAGATATGTGTAATGATAACTGTTTGAAGCATGTTCTTCCTGAACTGATTTGAGGCATGCTCAGGGAGGAGCAAATCACGAAGCATGGCATTTGACTTTAAACCTCTACAAGATCCGTGTGTCCCCCACGGGACGGTTAAGCTAACGTAGGCTAATGTGATTAGCATGAGGTTGTAAGTAACATGAACATTTCCCAGGACATAGACATATCTGATATGAGCAGAAAGCTTAACTTCTTGTTAATCTAACTGCACTGTCCAATTTACGGTAGCTATTACAGTGAAAGAATACCATGCTATTGTTTGAGGAGAGTGCACAATTATGAACTTGAAAATGTATTAATAACCCAATTAGGCACATTTGGGCAGTCTTGATACAACATTTTCAACAGATATACAATGGTTCATTGGATCAGTCTACAACTTTGCACATACACTGCAAATTCTAAATTATGCCTGAGCTGGAAAAATACATTATGGCCTTTAAAAAAAAAAGTATTCTCTATTTTGGTTAGGTCGGGGTGTGACTAGGGTGGGTAATCTAGGATGTTTTATTTCTATGTTGGCCTAGTATGGTTCCCAATCAGAGGTAGCTGTTTATCGTTGTCTCTGATTGGGGATCATATTTAGGCAGCCATTTCCCCACTGTGTTTTGTGGGATCTTGTTTATGTGTAGTTGCTCTTTATTGTTTTTTTTTGTGCGGTTCACTTCTAATAAAAATGTTGAACCGATTTCACGCTGCGCTTTGGTCCGAATGTTATTACGACAATCGTGACACTTAGTCATTCAACGAGAGATGACTCGTTTTCATGCACATTTTTTCATTCAGAAATACTGCACCAAACATCTTTGATCATTTATTGAGTTATCGTAGATTAATTCTGACTATTTTGTGGAAGTGTATACTAACTATGGTGTCTCAAAATGGACAAACAGTAATATTGCCACTTTTCATATTTTTCAAGTGAAGGTCTTTTAAGGGAGTATGCGAGCACACTCGCTCGGTTCGCCTAGCTGAGTTTGGCTCGCCGCCAGCCTAACTGAAGCATACTGACGCCTTTACGAGCTCCTGCACCTCATTGGCTCTGGAGATGTGCTCCGACCATCAACTGTCTATCATGTGCGCAAGGGGAAATAGATCATGCTGCAGGCAGAATAAAGAAAAAAACTGATAATTGATTGCAATTGTGCAATAAATTATATTAATTGATTATTGAATGTTACTTGATGGACATAGCTTTTAGTAGAACCAAAACATACACAAACTGCCTCTGCTCAACACGCAAACTTGAGAACGAATCGTTGTGGGGGGCTGTTGCAAGCAGTGTCATTCCGTCAAGAGTCCTTCACACTCTAGTCTGGTTGCAGCCGCAACAAGACCTAGTTTCAAAGGTATCAATAAACATTTTTTATTTGAATGCCTAGCAATCACAATTGTTTGTGATGAAGCACACTTTTATAAGTCTCAATCACAAAGGACAGCTCTAATAACAAACCCCCTATGGTGAATGAGAGACTTGTAGAATCATGATTCCTTTGCATTTTTAGGGTCCTGCGTGCTCTGGGTATTAATGAATCAAATGAACGAAATTAGTCAAAATATTTGTTCAGTAAAAAGAGATTAACTTCCCATCACTACTGCCAGGATTAACACAAAAATGGTGCTATGAGTCATGGGCAGCATTTATAATTTTGCTCCAACTTAATTAAATTTGAACAATTGATGACCTTGCACCAGCAGAGTAATCAATACCAAATGGACTTAATATATTGTGTAGGGTCACATTCATTGTGAGTTCTCTAATCCTTATCCATTGCTGCCAAGTGTATTCAGCATTTTTGTGCCCTCTGCTGTCTGTGACTGTCAATCTCATACGAGTCCAGATTTATAATAGATGTTTTTGCCAACAACTTAAAATAGTACATCTCATGAGGATACCCAAGAATTGTGATGTTTATAGCCCAGAAGTATTTTTTAAAAAGGTGAATATTTCTGAATGGCTAGGTTCTTCAAATGGTGCCATTTCACTTGACTTTGGCTGGTATTAGCAGCTTATAAAAGCATTTCATGGACCCACAATTAAATAGGACATGGGAAACAGGGCTATATGACTCTGTTTTTATCATTATCTGTGACCTTCAGGAATCCCTTAGGACCTCTATGGCCTTCAGCCTCAATATTGACATAGAGTTGCAGAGATTACTCCGGTGTACCGTATGGTTTTGTGTGTTAGGATTAGGCTTGGGCAGTATACTGTTTATACCAGATACCGTGTTACTCCATTGCTTATTACTTTAAACTAACTATCTAACTATCTTTTAGGAAGAAATAGTGTCCCTTGTGTGCACTGTCAGTAATACCGTATACCCTTGTATGGTACAGTAACGTTGTGAAGATGTGGATACCGCCTAAACCTAATTAGGATTGATGCTATACTGGAAAATATGCATCATATTTGTGTTTGAATGGTTAACTGTGGGACCATGTCAAAGGTTGGGGTTAGGGTTATGCAAAGCCAGTTTAGCAGGAGTGCACTGTCCATAACTCATCAGCACAGTCATGCATACTTGTCAGATCTGTGAATAAACATAGTGTTCACACAACACCCTCCCACCTAAATGGGTGCCGACCCTCCCCTTCCCTCAGGACTAGGAGTCTTCCACTAGTGTTTACAGTACACTACACAGCTGACATACCAGCGCTATCTAACAGCATGTTAGAGGGCATGAGTCAAGCCAGAGAATGTGGTGAGCGCCACGGCTCAGGCATGGCACTCACTGCAGGGAGGAAACACACCTCTGTTTGGTTCTGCAGCCTTGTGAAATGTTCCTCTATTACACAAGCATCTCCCATAGAGCTCTGAGCTGGCAGGTTATTACCAGTTCTGGGTACTTTCATGTCCTGATCAAGTGCACTGATTTCAGGAGACTTGGGCTGGAACTCTCAACCGTTACAGACTGCTGATAGTAGATCTTCTGCAGTGCTCTGCACATAGATTATGTCCCTCAGCCAGGTTCAGCATGAGTACTGAGTGGGTCATGCTAAATGACTGCCAATTTCTAAATAGTCCCTCCGTCCCTTCAGCCTTGATTTATATCAGGTTACTGTTGATGATACTAGCGGACCTCGTACAGTCTGTGACTAGAGGCTTGACAAGTTGCCCTTGGTCAATACTGTCTATTCAAAGAGATGGCATCACCCCTCATGTAATGGGCTAAGTTTAGTGGAGCTTTGTGCCGTCAATTATTTGTAAAAAGAAACTTAAAAGACTATACTCTGAGCTTTTTTCCACCATGATATCCCATAATAATGTCATCAGAGAGGCTTTCAGAGCGACACCCCAGGCCCTCACAACAGACCTTGGATCTGTTTCTATTCATTATTTTATGATGTCAAAATTGTATGAGATGCATGAAATTGTCTTTTTTGTTTCCCCCCAATATTGGTGATTAATATCCTCAATTTCAGTAGATCCGAAAAGGAAAAACAAATGATACAGAGAGGACATAGTTCTAAAAAAAATAATAATGTTGTGTCTGTACTGTTCATCAGGTCTGCAGTGCAGCAGGCAGTATGTACTGTACATATGGGGTTGTGCTTACGTCATGACTTGTCACGGATGAATGCACTCTTATCCGGCAAAAAGTTGCAATTAAACATAATGACTTCCAAATGGTTTTCACTAAGCATATAGGAAAATAAATCAGCAGTTGCTGAGAGGGGGCACATTGAGCAATAACATTCACTAGAATGTATAATGAGCTAGGTTACATCAAATATGTGATATATAAATTTAACTTCAAGAATCCTGTGTGGGAATACAGTTGTTTTTATCCTGTATTAGAATGTTTTCTTAGCGAGGTTACTTTGAACCACCAACGATGATTAGTATGCCTATCTCACTGTGTGCTGACGAACACAAAGAACAGCTGCAGAGCACACACGTACACACGCACACACATGCACACACCCCTGCACACACGTACATACACACGCCATGTCTTTGGACTTGATGTGGATACGGAGAGTAAATGTTGGAATTCCTATCAATGCTGATTGGACTCCTGATCTGAGCCCAGCTCTGTCCCCTCATTGCCTCAGAAATGTTTGTCTTTCAGTGGTGGACTGCACACTCTGGTCTGACAGCATACATACCTCCCTCCCTCCCTCCCCCCCACCCACATACACACACACATGCATGAATGAATACACACACATGCGCACACACCACAACACACACACAAATGCGATGCTGTCATTAATCAAGAGTGCTCTGGTGGTGCTTCCCTGCATTGTACCATTCATAGAGGCTGCCGGCTGCCTGCGTGTGCCTGCCAGTCAGGGGACCTCCCACTGGTACAGTACAGCAGAGATCTGGCCCTGGGCAATCTGGAACTGTTACATCACTGAACAGAACAGGCCCTTTATTTCAGAGGAGAGTCATTCTTTTCATCTAGTCTTCACATCTCTCCAGATTAGCAGAAATGCTTACCTCAGCCTGGCATATAGAACGATTTGTCACATTGATATAGTCTGTATTGAGTTGTGGCTGGATGTCAGAAATAATGCTCATATCCACTGATATTGGAATTACATGCCCCATTACCAAATTATCAAACCTGCATCTGTGAAAAAGCATTGTGGTATTGTAGTTATGTTGGAGGGATGTGTGAGTTTTTCTGTGTGTGATTTGGCCCAAGCTCTGAGAGGAGAAGATTCATAATAGTAGCGTTATTTATTTTCTGCTGAGAGTAATAGGTGACCACACTGTCCTTAGCCAGGCTGTTAGCCTCAGTCCTGAGCCAGGCTGGTAGCCTCAGTCCTGAAGGCTGGTAGACTCAGTCCTGAGCCAGGCTAGTAGCCTCAGTCCTGAAGGCTGGTAGCCTCAGTCCAGAGCCAGGCTGGTAGCCTCAGTCCTGAAGGCTGGTAGCCTCAGTCCTGAAGGCTGGTAGCCTCAGTCCTGAGCCAGTCTGGTAGCTTCAGTCCAGAGCCAGGCTGGTAGCCTCAGTCCTGAGCCAGTCTGATAGCTTCAGTCCTGAGCCAGGGTGGTAGCCTCAGTGGAAAGGGGTTCTAACATTTCCAACACAAGGGCTATTTAGGCCAGCTCTGAATAGAACTGTCACACCCTGACCATAGAGAGCCCGTAGTTCTCAATGGTGTAGTAGGTCAGGGCGTGACTGGGGGGTGATCTTGTATAGATATTTATATGTGGGTGCTGATATAGTTCCCAATTAGAGGCAGCTGTTTATCGTTGCCTCTGATTGGGGATCATATTTAGGTAGGTTGTTTCCCCACCTGCATTTGTGGGATGTTATTTTGTGTTTTGTGCATGTGCACCACGTAGTCATGTTTCGTTGTTAGTTTATTTGATGGTTTGTTTTGCTAAGTTTCACTTTATAATAAATATGTGGAACTCAACATCCGCTGCGCCTTGGTCCGTCTCTCCTCACGTTCGTGACAGAATATCCCACCAACAAAGGACCAAGCAGCGTGAACATGAGGTGAGGAAGTTTTGGACTTGGGAGGACATGAGAGGATGCGAAACCCTTCCTTGGCGGCAGACGGAAGGAAAAATGGAGGACAGCGACGACGCCAGGGTTCGCGCCCACAGAAAGCCCAAGGACAACCCCAAGATTATTTTGGGGGGGTCACGAGGGGTGGTCGGCAGAGCTAGCGGTCGAGCAGTGGAGAGTGCCAGAGCCTGTGTTGGAGTCGATAGAGGAATTTAATGAAAGATACCGGAGAGAGGTTCTGGCAAGGAGTATGTTGCAGCGCAGGCGCACTGAGGAGTGTCTTCTCAGCCCGGTACCATCTGTGCCAGCTCCACGCACCAGGTCACCAGTGCGCCTCTCCAGCCCGGTTCGTCCTATGCCTGCTCCCTGCACTCGCCCTGCAGAACCAGAGACTGTCAGGGAGGCAATGGGGAAGTTGGGAGAGGAGAGAGATGTTGTGCAAGTGTGTTCTGCTCAACATCCGACCAGAGGATCCGGTATGGTGCAACTTGGGCCGGATCCACGCTTCTGGCCTCCAGAGTGCCTCCCCAGTCCGGTTTGTCCTCGCCCTGAAGTATGTGTCCCCAGGCCGGTATGTCCTGTGCCTGCTCCCCGCACTCGCCTTGAGGTGCGCGTCACCAGTCCGGCGCCACCTGTGCCGGCTCCACGCACCAGGCTTCCAGTGCGCCTCCCCAGTCCGGTATGTCCTGTGCCTGCTCCCCGCACTCGCCCTGAAGTATGTGTCCCGGTCCGGTACGTCCTGTGCCTTCTCCCCGCACTCACCCTGAGGTGCGGGTCACCAGTCCGGTGTCACCTGTGCCGGCTCCAAGCACCAGTCCTCCAGTGCGCCTTCCCTGTCCGGTAAGTCCTGTACCGGCTCCACGCACTAGGCCTCCAGTGCGCACTCACAGTCCAGAGCTTCCGGCTACGGTTCATAGTCCAGAGCTTCCGGCAACGGTTCCCAGTCCAGAGCTTCCGTCGACGGTTCCCAGTCCAGAGCTTCCGGCGATGGTTCCCAGTCCAGAGTTTCCGGTGATTGTTCCCAGTCCAGAGCTTCCGGCGACGGTTCACAGTCCAGAGCTTCCGGCAACGGTTCCCAGTCCAGAGCTTCCGTCGACGGTTCCCAGTCCAGAGCTTCCGGCGATGGTTCCCAGTTCAGAGTTTCCGGTGATTGTTCCCAGTCCAGAGCTTCCGGCGACGGTTCACAGTCCAGAGCTTTCGGCGACGGTTCACAGTCCGGAACCTCCTACGACGGTTCCCAGTCCGGGAAACCTCCTACGACAGTCCGCAGTCCGGAACCTCCTGCGACGGTCCACAGTCCCGATCCAGGGCAGGAGCTCTCCCCTGCACTGATGCCCAGTCCAGGCACGGCGTCCAGTCCCACTCCATGGCAGGAGCCTTCTTCTGCACCAGTGCCCAGTCCAGGCACAGCGTTCTGTTCTGCTCCAAGGCCGGAGCCTTCCTCTGCCCAGTTCCCAGTCCAGGCACGGCGTCCAACCCAGCTCCATGGCCGGAGCCCTCCTTGGCCGGATCTGGTGTCTGGGCGGGGGCTATGATCTGCACCGGAGCCGCCACCGACACTAATCACCCCCCCTACCCTCCCCATTTGGTGTCAGGTTTTGCAGCCGGAGGCCACACCTTTGGAGGGGGGGGGGGGCGAGCCCTTAGTTCTCTATGGTTTAGTAGGTCAGGGCGTGGGGGCTGATATGGTTCCCAATAAGAGGCAGCTGTTTATTGTTGCCTCTGATCGGGGATCATATTTAGGTAGTTTGTTTCCCCACTTGCATTTGTGGGATATTATATTGTGTTTTGTGCATGTGCACCACATAGTCACGTTTCGTTGTTAGTTTATTTGATTTATTGTTTTGTTTTGCTAAGTTTCACTTTATAATAAGTATGTGGAACTCAACATCCGCTGCGCCTTGGTCCGTCTCTCCTTACGTTCGTGACAAGAACCAACTGGAGGGGCATGAATAGCCTTAACTGGGGCCCTAGGACTGGGGCCTCAGTGTATGTTTAAGGATAGGGAAGGAGTGCAGGAAATGAAGGCGAGATAAAATCCATCCCACTTGTCTGTCCACCCCACAACACATGATTAGAATGGAGGGTAATGGCACTGTAATAGTACCAAACAATAAGGAGCTATCAAATAGTGCCCACTTGTCTATCTTCATAGCAGCATATGATGCAATACACTGCATCATCGTGCATGAGTCATTGAACACAAGAAGGGAGGGTGCTGAGGGACACTGGACAAAGTATGTTGTCAGAACGGGTATAGATTTTAATGTGCTAGGTCAAGAAGATAAATATGAACTCAATGATCCTCCTAAATCTACAGTAGTCTGTCTTAAAGTTTGTCTGTAAGGCAGTTACTCTCTTATTTGTTGCATGTTAGGAAACCTCCTATGCTTCCAACCACCTCTTAGGAGGCAGAAAGCAGGCCCACACAGGATGCAGGAGGCAGTGTAATCAGTGCTGGGGTTCTTGTGTGGGGGGAATGTTGTCTCCAGCCTCCTTCTCCTCCTTCTTCTTCTTCTTCTTCTTCTTCTTCTTCTTCTTCTTCTTCTTCTTCTTCTTCTTCTCATGGTTTGATGCTACTGCTGCTGAGCAGTGGGTACTACAGTACAGATCTGGAGTTAGAAAGGTGTGCTAGTGCAGTGACAAAACCACACACCAGAGCCCTCCAGGATTAGAGTTATACCCTCTGTAGTGGCGTCATGTCAGTGAAATGCCACTGGCACAGGAGAGAGCTGTCCATAACGTGTCCACAACAATCAGCTTTCCAAACATTACTCTTTTCTGATGAAGTTCCCATTTATTGTGCGTATAAAATATAATATCTCCAATACACCTATTCCTATACAAAAGGTACAGAGAGATGCAATTCTATAAGCTGTATCTGTGATAAGGTAAGATCTGTATGCCTTCTCCTCTCACCTGTGCCAACCCTTCCTGGTCACCTGTGCCAACCCTTCCTGGTCACCTGTGCCAACCCTTCCTGGTCACCTGTGCTAACCCTTACTGGTCACCTGTGCTAGCTATATACATGTGACCAGTGACCCATGACCCCAACATATAGTGTTCTTTAGTGTACAAAACAAGTTCAAATAACCCTTGACAGATAACATATACACAACACATAAACAGGCAAAACTGCTCCTACAGCCACCACTGACGTAGAACATTGACATGACATGAGGACAGAAAGCAGAGCTTAGTAGAACATTGACATGACATGAGGACAGAAAGCAGAGCTTAGTAGAACATTGACATGACATGAGGACAGAAAGCAGAGTTTAGGATGATCTAGAGTGAGGGGCTCGTCATTGTGAGGATAATGAAGCCAGTCGGGAGCTTGTCTTAGGTGGGGACCCCCGGGGACACATGACATTGCGTGTGTATGTGACATCACTTAGCGTGATTAAGGCGGCATAGGCAACCTGATGAAGCCTGCTGCACGTGCCCACTCAGTGACTCTTAAGGGAATTGAATTATTCTGATGTGGATGTTGTGTCAAGGGCAATAGCTCTAACGGCTGAGCGTCAATCATAGGGTGGTACCTCATCAGTTATGGTTGGGTGTCAGTGGGTGTTAGTATAGATGAAATAAGCTACCTCATTACTAATTATATTACCATCCATTGATGTATTATTTTTGACCAAGCTCTGTTTTTATTTTTGTCCTCTGTTTAGACTGCCAATGATTTAAAATGCTGTTTTCCTGTGTATGCATTATGCAACTGCAAACAGTAGTTTATGGCATTGTTAAACAAATGACATGTTGAACAGGCATATTCTAATGGCTTGGCACAGTGCATTGTACAAACAGAAATGCTTGTGCACCTTTTGAGAAGTTTAACTTCAACTTCATAATAAAACAAAAAATGACTATAGTAAATGGCTATTAAGTGCCAAATAAAGTAACAGGGTTGACAGTAACAGGGTCGATGATAACATCTTAAATCAGCCATAAAGGAGGACACAAAATGCATTCTTTTCGTGGAATGACCCTAATACAGCACGACTATAATGATGGTAATGAGAGAGTGTGTGACACCATTGGATACTTCCCCAGACTCAACAATACCAGGGAAGAGCCTACTCAGCTATTCCAGACCCAGGGGTCTGAAGACATTGACATTCATGATTGAGATTAATGGGGGATGAATCTGCCCCTGATTTAAATAGTTTTTGCTGATTGCTTCACGCCAGAAGCACCATCCCAGTCAGTGGGCTCAGCAGGGGGAACACACTGCAGGTTGGATTAACTAACTACAACCTCATTGTCCCCTTCTGGGTTTATGACCCTTGCTATGAGCCTCTATCTACACTTTATAGAGCGTTGTTTAAGTATGTAGAGAGGGGCATTATTTGCAGCCTGGAGACTCTCCAGTGGAGAGGCCTGCTCTCTACAGGAGTTTGGCACAAGTTTACATTGGGGAAATTAAAGATGGAGTGGTTAGAGCAAGGGAACTCTTTCAATATGCTGCCTCATGTAACAGCAACAATTCTCATCAAGAAACAATACAGCTACAATATTATGAATACACCATAAAGACTGCAAGTGACTTAAATGAAAGTTGTCCCACTTTTATTTTTTTATTTTTTTTATTTCACCTTTATTCAACCAGGTAGGCTAGTTGAGAACAAAATCTCATTTACAACTGCGACCTGGCCAAGATAAAGCATAGCAGTGTGAACAGACAACAGAGTTACACATGGAGTAAACAATAAACAAGTCAATAATAACACAGTAGAAAAAAAGAAAAAAAAGAGTCTATATACATTTTGTGCAAAAGGCATGAAGAGGTAGGCGAATAATTACAATTTAGCAGATTAACACTGGAGTGATAAATGATCAGATGGTCATTTTCAGGAAGATATACTGGTGTGCAAAAGAGCAGAAAAGTAAATAAATATAAACAGTATGGGGATGAGGTAGGTACATTGGGTGGGCTATTTACCGATAGACTATGTACAGCTGCAGCGATCGGTTTGCTGCTCAGATAGCAGATGTTTAAAGTTGGTGAGGGAGATAAAAGTCTCCAACTTCAGCGATTTTTGCAATTCGTTCCAGTCACAGGCAGCAAAGAACTGGAAGGAAAGGCAGCCAAATGAGGTGTTGGCTTTAGGGATGATCAGTGAGATACACCTGCTGGAGCGCGTGCTACGGGTGGGTGTTTCCATCGTGACCAGTGAACTGAGATAAGGCAGAGCTTTACCTAGCATGGACTTGTAGATGACCTGGAGCCAGTTGGTCTGGCGACGAATATGTAGCGAGGACCAGCCGACTAGAGAATACAGGTCACAGTTGTGGGTGGTATAAGGTGCTTTAGTAACAAAATGGATGGCACTGTGATAAACTGCACCCAGTTTGCTGAGTAGAATATTGGAAGATATTTTGTAGATGACATCGCCAAAGTCGAGGATCGGTAGGATAGTCAGTTTTACGAGGGTAAGTTTGGCGGCGTGAGTGAAGGAGGCTTTGTTGCGGAATAGAAAGCCGACTCTAGATTTGATTTTAGATTGGAGATGTTTGATATGAGTCTGGAAGGAGAGTTTACAGTCTAGCCAGACACCTAGATACTTATAGATGTCCACATATTCTAGGTCGGAAGCATCCAGGGTGGTGATGCTAGTCGGGCGTGCGGGTGCAGGTAGCGAACGGTTGAAAAGCATGCATTTGGTTTTACTAGCGTTTAAGAGCAGTTGGAGGCCACGGAAGGAGTGTTGTATGGCATTGAAGCTCGTTTGGAGGTTAGATATCACAGTGTCCAAGGAAGGGCCAGAAGTATACAGAAAGGTGTCGTCTGCGTAGAGGTGAATCAGGGAATCGCCCGCAGCAAGAGAAACATCATTGATATATACAGAGAAAAGAGTCGGCCTGAGAATTGAACCCTGTGGCACCCCCATAGAGACTGCCAGAGGACCGGACAACATGCCCTCCGATTTGACACACTGAACTCTGTCTGCAAAGTAGTTGGTGAACCAGGCAAGGCAGTCATCAGAAAAACCGAGGCTACTGAGTCTGCCGATAAGAATATGGTGATTGAGTCTAAAGCCTTGGCCAGGTCGATGAAGACGGCTGCACAGTACTGTCTTTTATCGATGGCGGTTATTATATTGTTTAGTACCTTGAGCGTGGCTGAGGTGCACCTGTGACCGGCTCGGAAACCAGATTGCACAGCGGAGAAGGTACGGTGGGATTCGAGATGGTCAGTGATCTGTTTGTTGACTAGGCTTTCAAAGACCTTAGATAGGCAGAGCAGGATGGATATAGGTCTGTAACAGTTTGGGTCCAGGATGTCTCCCCCTTTGAAGAGGGGGATGACTGTGGCAGCTTTCCAATCCTTGGGGATCTCAGACGATATGAAAGAGAGGTTGAACAGGCTGGTAATAGGGGTTGCGACAATGGCGGCAGATAGTTTCAGAAATAGAGGGTCCAGATTGTCAAGACCAGCTCATTTGTACGGGTCCAGATTTGGCAGCTCTTTCAGAACATCTGCTATCTGGATTTGGGTAAAGGAGAAGTTGGGGCGGCTTGGGCGAGTAGCTGCGGGGGGGATCTATCAGTGGTGACCGTGTTATCTAGCCTCAGTGCAGTGAGCAGCTGGGAGGAGGTGCTCTTGTTCTCCTCGGACTTTACAGTGTCCCAGAACTTTTTGGAGTTAGAGCTACAGGATGCAAATTTCTGCTTGAAAAAGCTGCCCTTTGCTTTCCTGACTGACTGCGTGTATTGGTTCCTGACTTCCCTGAACAGTTGCATATCGCGGGGACTATTCGATGCTATTGCAGTCCGCCACAGGATGTTTTTGTGCTGCTCGAGGGCAGTCAGGTCTGGAGTGAACCAAGGGCTATATCTGTTCTTAGTTCTGCATTTTTTGAACGGAGCATGCTTATCTAAGGTGGTGAGGAGGTTACTTTTAAAGAATGACCAGGCATCCTCAACTGACGGGATGAGGTCAATATCCTTCCAGGATACAGGGGTCAGGTTGATTAGAAAGGCCTGCTCGCAGAAGTGTTTTAGGGAGTGTTTGACAGTGATGAGGGGTGGTCGTTTGACTGCGGGCCCGTAGCGGATACAGGCAATGAGGCAGTGATCGCTGAGATCCTGATTGAAGACAGCGGAGGTGTATTTGGAGGGTCAGTTGGTCTATGAGGGTGCCCTTGTTTACAGATTTAGGGTTGTAGGTTCCTTGAGATTTGTGTGAGATTGAGGGCATCTAGCTTAGATTGTAGGACTGCCGGGGTGTTAAGCATATCCCAGTTTAGGTCCCCTAACAGAATAAACTCTGAAGCTAGATGGGGGGTGATCAATTCACAAATGGTGTCCAGGACACAGCTGGGAGCTGAGGGGGGGTCGGTAGCAGGCGGCAACAGTGAGAGACTTATTTCTGGAGAGAGTCATTTTTAAAATTAGTAGTTCGAACTGTTTGGGTATGGACCTGGAAAGTATGACATTACTTTGCAGGCTATCTCTGCAGTAGTCTGCAACTTCGCCCCCTTTGGCAGTTCTATCTATTTTCTTGACGGAAAATGTTATAGTTGGGTATGGAAATCTCAGAATTTTTGGTGGCCTTCCTAAGCCAGGATTCAGACTTCAGGGTTGGCATAGTGTGCTAAAGCAGTGAGTAAAACAAACTTAGGGAGGAGGCTACTGATGTTGACATGCATGAAACCAAGGCTTTTTTCGATCACAGAAGTATACCTCCACATCACACGTGGAACAAAGGAGGAGTAGTTTGAGGGTGCGGCTATAGGCTATAAAAACTGGTCGCCTAGAGCATTGGGGACAAAGAATAAAAGGAGCAGATTTCTGGGCATGGTAGGGCATAATGCACAGACAGGGGTATGGTGGGGTGCGGGTACAGCGGAGGTAAGCCCAGGCACTGGGTGATGATAAGAGAGGTTGTATCTCTGGACATGCTGGTTGTAATGTGTGGGAGGTGGTACAAAGGAGGTATCAGAGGTATGAAGAGTGGAACTAGGGGCTCCATTGTAAACTAAAACAATGATAACTAACCTGAACAAGACTATACAAGGCATATTGATATTTGAGAGAGACATACAGCAAGGCATAAAGTAATCGCAGGTGTTGATTGGGAGAGCTAGCTAAAACAACAGGTGAGACAACAACAGCTAATCAGCTAACACAACAACAGCAGGTAAAATGGCGATGACTAGGCAGAGAGGGTCGGATTAATAACTACACGCAGAGCCTGAGTTCACGGCTGGGGCCGACAGATAAAAAATAAATAAACAGAATGGAGTACTGTGATTAATGGACAGTCCAGCAGGCATCAGCTATGTAGCCTAGTGATCATAGTGTCCAGAGGGCAGCAGTAGATGGAACAGGGGAGCCGCCACTACGCTAGCACTCGGGCGGCACAGCGTTTAAAGTTAGTAGCCCTCCGACGGAGGCCGGTTGAAGGCACCACGGTTGGAGTATTCGTCGGCAGACCAGTCGTGGTGGTGCGGCGAGGGGCCGTGTCGACAGAGAATCCAAGCCAGATGGCGTAAGAGGTATTGTAGAATTTAGTTTGCTCGCCGGGAGATGCGCCTGGCTCACGGCTAATTGGTGCTAGCTTCGTGGCAGTGGCGTTAGCCACCATAGCCAATCGGTAGCAGCGGTGAACCTGTGCCAAGGTCCAGAGTTTACAGCAAGGATCCGGTGGAGTATTGGGCTCTAGCCATGTATGAGTGGGGTTCGGGTGAACAGCTGAGTAGGCCGGGAGGTGGGCCTCAGGGATAGCTTCGGTATTTGATGCCACGGTGAGTGTAAGCTAGCTGTGAGCTCGCTAGCTGCAAGCTGTGTGCTAGCTAGCTGCAAGCTAGCTGTGAAGACCAGAAGTAGTGGTCCAGGGATTACGGCAAGAATCCGGCGTTGTTGTGGAGAGACAGTCCGATACTGGTAGACTGGCGAGTATTATCCAGGCTAAGAACAGGGCTGGTATCTGTGCAGAAGGTAAAAGCCGCTAGCAGTGGCTAACAATGACTAAATAGCTTGTAGGTAATTAGCTGGTTAGCTTCTGGAGGTTCTTGAATGTGTTCTAAAGTAAAAAAAAAAAAATAATAATAGCGATACCGTATCACATTGGGTGAGGCAGGTTACCCGAAGGTAATAATCTAAAAAGAGATTGAAAATAAAGTTGAAATATATATACAAAAAATACAAAAAAATTCAAAAGACACGAACAAAACGTCTTCACTGCTAACGCCATCTTGGTTTAATCACCATCTTGGTTTACTTGATGAAAGCTAGTGTGAGCCTGGTTGTGGAGGAGAGTGTCTAAGCTGAGCTGAGCAGTGTGAAGAGGACACATCAGCTGGCATAGAGAACACTTAACAACGCACTTCTCTGCCTGAGAGGTGACCACAGGCTGGCCTTTAACTGGCAACGCCGAAGTAATAACTATAATGGCTTCTCTCCAAAGGCCATCTCTCATTAAGAAGTTCTTTACCAAGTTACTCAAGTTATATTTTGTTGAAATATGAAATGCATGACCATGATAGCAATTGAAAGGGAACAGTTTGGAATTTTTGGGAGAACACAACTATATCTTTCGCCGCATTTGTTGATAACTAAATCTGAAAATACTGTGGATACATTAAGTAACATGATAAGAATATTCCTGGAAAATGTGGGGTCAGTGATACAAAGGTTTGAGTGAGAGAACTAACTGGTGTCTCCAAGTGGCCACACACCTCTCCAAAGTGTGCACAGTTCCTAAGTCATTGCAATTAACTTTTATGACTCAAAGAAGTCTTGAACTATAAGGTGCGTTTTTGAGCTCTCCTAGCTGTGTTGTCGAGGAACTAGAGCAAGAACACTTGTAGTTGTTTTATTTCGAACACAACCCTGTATCCCCACCATCACACAATTACTGTTGTTGTTTATTCAACCCAAAAATGTTCCATTATAAATCACAATCTGAGTCAGGTGGCATCATTTGAAAGCCTGTTTTATTGCCAACATGACTTGCTAAGGTCACAGTGGTAGGTGGTAGGCTTTCACAGCAAAAGACAAACATAGGCTCATTCTCTTCAGAACAACCCAGGGTATTCCAGCCCCAGGGTTCTGAAGACAGTGACATGCAAGCATTTCGCTACACTCGCATTAACATCTGCTAATCATGTGTATATGACAAATAAAATTAGATTTTGATTTGGGTATGACACCGCCCTGGTGGTGATGGCCCATCCCGGGGTGGTTATTCATTAAACATAGTGATCATAAACGTTGACGCTGTATATAACATGAGATTTATGATATGGAAATCTGAAGTGCACATTTGGACACACAGGTGTTTGGTTTGCTTGTATGACATCAAAGCGGTATTTATTATAATCCTCAACATCTCATCTTTCAAAATACATAGAGTCCTCTTAACTTACAGCATTTCGCTCACTCAGACAACAAAACATATGCAAATGTTGCCCAATTAGTAGGAGGGATTGAGGCAATTGGTTGTCGCGGTGCTCAAGAACAGAATGGCTGTCAGTCAGACCCATATAATGCTGTGAAGCGCAGAGCTTGAGCTCTGACGTCATGTGTAGCATGTTACTGTACAGCCACTGCGTTCCAATTTAGGCGTTTTCAACCAGTGTACGGGTACGAGAGTAAAGGGCTACCATGTAATCACTATTTTTACCCGGTATTAATATAAAAAAGGATAGACACTGAAGACAATGTTTAAGATCATGTTTAAAAAGTATCATATAAAACCCTTATTTGAGTTTTTCTTACACATTTCTAACCATTCTGAATATTGTGAACATTGTAAGCTATTCTCTCATGAGGACAGTGTGTATGAAGTGACAGCTAAATGATTTGTTCATGGCAGGGTGTTCAGGCTGTGAGTAATAGTGCTGCACTGTAAATTCCCCATGATGCTGAGTTTGTATAGAAAATCATACAATAACCATAATCCAGTCAAACTGATCTGATGGATGTATGAATCATGTTGGACTCATAGTAATCCTCTCCGATGCCTGAATGAATGCTGATGACACCGTCTGATGTTGGGTCCTTTAATGTACTTTTAATGACTGATTTTCCTCTTTACCCTTCACTACAAACATATGTAGCAGCCATCCTGAGTGGGTTGTAATGGTGATGTTGTGCCTGGTCCTCTCCTCAGGTGACAAAGGCCCCAGGGGAGCCCCAGGGGAGGGAGAGGCTGGCCTGGTGGAGGGTTGGCAGCATGAAGCATCTGGCCATCTCCAAGTGGCTTAGTCAGCTGGGTCTGCCGCAGTACTGCACTCTGTTTGACGAGGAGTATGACGGCGTGGAGGTAAGAGCAGAACTTAGCCTGATTCACTATGCAGAAACGTACGCGCAAGCAAGCACGAACAGACACACTGACACGACACACACACGCATATCCACTAAAGAGAACACACATAGACACTAAAGAGAACACACATTGTCTGCTGATGAAGCAGATCAGTGGAAAAGACTACCAAAGCACAGCAGTGTGTCTCAAATGACCCACTCAGCCAAAAGCAGTGAAAGTAGTTGTAGCAAAAACTAAAGTCAACAGAGATGCATTTAATTAAAATCGGATGAATTAACTTTTTACCCATCGTCATGGATAGGTTTTGATTTATAGATTACATTTCCTCTGTGAATGCAGTCTGCAATCCTCAAATTCTTCCACAGAGTGATCCATCCAGGGAAAATAAAATCATATAGCAATATCCCTGCCCTGGGAAATCCATCAATTCAACGAGAAAAAAACACCCTCTTACCCTGGATCCCTAAACTGCAGGCCTAAAATACGATTCCTAGTATAGATTTAAAGCTGTGGCCGCCCAGAGCCTGCGGACACTATGTGAGGAATGTGTGTGAGCAGGGCAGAAGTGGTTGATGGTGTGTGAGCCCTGGGCTGTCGTGGTGATGTGTCATGTTGTATAAAGGATTGGAGACAGGCGCAGGAATACGTATTAGGAGGGTTTAATACTCCACCCAAAAATACAACATGCCATGAAAGGCACAGGGATGAAGCCAAAAACAAACATGTATACAAAAAGAAAGGGATGTAACCCAAACAAAAAAGCGAGGTTAAACCTCTAATAAATACACGGGACGAGACCCGTTATGACAATACACGGGACAAGCCCCGTAATAACAAGTGCACAAGTGGTGATCCAAGAAGCAAAGCATCCTTCACTCATGCTGCCAAACATACCCTTGTTAAACTGACTATACTACCGCTCCTTGACTTCGGCGATGTCATTTACAAAATAGCCTCCAACACTCTACTCAGCAAATTTGATGCAGTCTATCACAGTGCCATCCGTTTTGTCCCCAAAGCCCCATATACTACCCACCACTGTGACCTGTATGCTCTCGTTGGCTGGCCTTCGTTTAAAATTTGCCGCGAAACCCACTCGCTCCAGGTCATCCTCAAGTCTTTGCTTGGTAAAGCCCGACCTTATCTCAGCTCACTGGTCACCATAGCAGCACCCACCCGCAGCACGCGCTCCAGCAGGTATATTTCACTCCCAAAGCCAATTCCTCCTTCGGCCGCCTTTCCTTCCAGTTCTCTGCTGCCAATGACTGGAACGAACTGCAAAAATCACTGAAGCTGGAGACTCATATCTCCCTCACTAGCGTTAAGCACCAGCTGTCAGAGCAGCTCACAGATCACTGCACCTGTACATAGCCCATCTGTAAACAGCCCATCTATCTACCTCATCCCCTTACTGTATTGATTTTATTTATCTTGCTCATTTGCACACACTGTATATAGACTTTTTCTATTGTATTATTGACTGTATGTTTGTTTATTCCATGTGTAACTGTGTTGTTGTTTGTGTTTGCTTTGCTTTATCTTGGCCAGGTCGCAGTTGTATATGAGAACTTATTCTTAACTAGCCTACCTGGTTAATTAAAGGTGAAATATATATTTTTAAACAACAGTACACAGGACGAGACCCGTAATAACGAGTAAGCCGAAACAACAAAGCACAGGTACTCACAAGACCAACGGACATGGGAACAATAACCGACAAAACAATGGTTGACGAAGGGCACATATATACAATTACTAATCAGGGGAAATGGGAACCAGGTGTGCGTAATGAAACAGTTCAGTGACAACTAGAGGCTGGTGATGTAGACCTCCGGAGCTGGTGAACGGAATTAGCAGCAGTACCGGGGGAATCCATGACATGATGGACCTGTTTGGAGCCCTCCTTTAAATGTTTTTATTATTTATGAATTTTCAGCATTAAAAATGACAGCAAACAATACATTGGGAATACCCCCCACCCTCCATTCCCTGACAGAACACAGAAAAACAGAAAGAAAAAACAGAAGACATTGCTCTTTAGGAATCGGCACCATGATTCATTGATATTTGACATACTGTGTAAGGAATATGCTCCATTAAAAAGAATGACTGTGGATCAGGTTGGGATGCAGGTTGTATGTTGTGTTGTCCATGTTGTTGTGTTGCCCACCACGTGAAAGATATGCCAAAAAGGGCTGTCATATCGAATGTATTAGATCTGCCAGAGGTATTGTGTCGAATCCTGTCTATATGTAGTAAACTGGTGACTTCTGCTAACCAAGTTTTAGAAACAGGTAGAGCCTCTTTATTCCAAAGGCTTAAGATATGTATTTTTGCAATAACCATGCCATATTGTACAGTCTTTTGTTCCCAGTGGGTTAAAGTTATTTTGTGATGTGACCTGTATAAAACAGCAATGTCCGTGGCTGGTGTGAGGTTACAGCTGTACACTTCTGATTGAGTAACACCACTGCGGACATTCCCTCTCCTTCTGCCTCGCCTAACCAACCCACTCACTGTCTCCCTCCCTCTAGCCCCCCTGGCTCCATCCACCCCTCTCTCTCTCCAACTCTGTCTTCCTTCCCTAGTCTCTCTCACTCTCCCTGACCACTTCCTCTGGTCTCCTTCCCTCTTTCTCTCTTCTCTCGTCCCCTTCCCCTGTCTCTCCCATCCCTACCTCCCTCTATCTCATTCCACCTTGCCTTTCTCCCATTGTCTCCCGCACCCATGTCTCCCGCTTCCTCCTTCTCCCCCTGTGTCCTTTCCCATGTCTCCCCCACCCTATCTCCCTTCCCCCGTCTCCCCCTACCCACCCAGTCTTCCTTCGAGATCCTTATTAATGGGGATTTATGATACCCACTTAACTGTTAGCTTTTGGACCCAGCTGGCTGACTCTGAATGTCATCAAAGGCTAAGGGGTTTAGAACCGTTTCTCCTCAAGATCCTGATCCTATTCTGCTACACCTGTAAGTTATTTCCTCTGCAGTGATTTGACGTTATGGTAAAGGGTTAATGGACATAGGTTTGGATCAGAGCTCAAAAGAGAGAAAGTTGTACCTCATTCATGAGAACAGGGTATAAAACATGACAATAGGGTCTGGCCTCAGGGCCGCTGCCATTGATATTTTGTCCTGTAAAGAGACACTATGACCCAGAGCTGTAGACCGTTAAAGTAGACATCAGAATGAGCCTGTCAAGAGTCTCTTAAGGTTCCTGGAGAGACCACGTCAATAAGAGGTCCTTAGCTTCCTGACTCATGTCAAGTGATCCAAGGCCTCCATATTGCTGCAACTTTTAGTTTTTTTTGTAGTCTGTTGTCATAATTACCTCATCCCTTTATTTCACTTCTATTTTGGCAATATGTTATTAGATGTTGAACCTACAGTATCTGATGTCTTAGCAGCTTACATATATACAGTATTTGATACTAGCAAAGATGTGATTCACTGTGATGAGCTTGTTCAGAACATGCTCATCATGTACTTCAAGAGCTTATATCCACGCTAAATCACCCCAGAACCACCAGAGAAATAACCCAAATAGTTACGACAAAGGAAATACACGGATCATCTTTTTTTAGAATGCACATTTAAGTCCATGGCTCTGCAGTGCTGTTCAACAGACCTTTTAAACACAGGAGAGGGGATCCACCTGTTCCCTCATTATAACACATACCATCCTATGTGTGAGGACTTCAAACAGGCTTCATAAAGTTGCCGAGTTGGCCTCTAAAAGCCTTTTACAGTAAGTGACACAAAACCTTGGTAGGGTCACATGCCTATGGTCATGGATAGACAGTGTTCCCCACGTTAATCAGGAAGGTCAGGAAGGCTATTACAACCTTCTATCCCACCATTACAGAGAGTAGAGAGAACTCTTAAGAGTGAACTCTTTAGATCTCAACATACATGAGTGTACCTGACTTTATTATTCACTCAGATCAATGGCTGTTAGATGTTGGATGCTGCAGAAATGTAGCTATTTCAGCCATGCTAATGAAGGCCCACAATGCCTCAGTCATGTGAAACAGAGATTATGGAGCGTGCTAATGAACCTCCTTAACTGCTCCATTATTGGCAGAATTAAGTGAGAAAAGAGAGAGAGTGGGGGATACAAGTTTTTATCAAATTTCTCTAATGGACCTTCTCTTTTAGACTGAGTCTACACTGCAAAACCTAACCCTATAATGCCACACAAGTTAACTGTCCTAGGGGTCAAACCAGTGATAGAACATACACAGTGTATGTGGTGAAATATGCTACAGTTATAACACAGGCGTGCTTTAATGCCTACCTATCAACCATTGGAGAGCATCCATCAGCCAGGAGATTGTCTGTGACGTCTCTCTGCTCCAATGCTGCCCAGACAGGTGAGAGAGATGAGGGGAGACGCATGACTGCACTTCTGCCTTCCTTTCTTCGTTTCTGCCTCTCTGGCTATGCAGCCCTGATAACCAGCCATGTAATGAGAATAATGGGGAGATATCAGCACTTCTAACAGTCTATGCTTCTCACTCCCTGGGGACACGTTCTGCTACATCTCACCACATTCCAACGCTGGTGAGCGTCAGCGTTACATTAACAAACTGCCAGTCATTCAGACCTGCTGGGGGTCAAATATCCAGACAAGAAAACAACAACTCAGACCAAACCACAACTCCACACGCCACCACCTGACAAAGATAACTATTAAAATATCTGCTTGAGGAATGTATTGAAATGCCATGGCACGGTTGAATAATGCACTGGAGAGTCTTACGGATAGGCCAAAGGGCTCTTTTTGGCTATTAATGTCAGCTTGGTCTGCAAGTGGGTAAGAGGGTGTGTAACTACTAGGGGCCTCTATGGGTAAGCACTGCACACCTAGGAGCCGTCATCGGATAATGGACCCTTACCAGCATAGGGCTCCCATTGCCCTAGTGGAGACATTATCTGGATACCCAGACAGACACACACCAGCCCAGCTGCCCTGGGAGGCTGACTGAGGCTGGCTGGGTCTGGTGGGCCCCCCATTATAACAAAGGCAGGACAATGTAGAAGTATGCTTGGTGAACACAGAGATCCTGGCTGAGATTCCACCGCTACACAGATAACAGGGACAAAAACTCTAATGTACCGTGGTGGAAAAATAACTCTGCTGCCTTAAAACAATCTGGTCCAGATCACTGCTCCATTGCACAAGGGATGATAAAGGCAAAGCAAACAGGAGAGCTGAGAATTTGAAATCTCCATGTTGTTGTTACAATGAAAATGTTATTATCATGTGACTAAAGCGAACTTGTAACTTCACTTGCATCAAGAATATATGATATGAATGCTCTGTCATTATTTGTAAGCTAACCCTGATCTCACAGAGAAAATGAACCCATCATTTCCTCTGTTTGGATATTTCACTATTGTTAACACAAGCTCAAAGGCATGTTCCAAACAGCAGAAAATATCTCCTAACCAAACCTATAATTAAACTGGTCTGTTTTGTCTCTCTGGGGATCAATGCATGCTGGCACTCTGAGGAAAACAAAGTGGTGTTTGTGAGCTCGCCATCAATAATGTATTGTTTTGAAACAAGCCCCTGGTTTGAAGTGTAAGAAAGGGGACCATCAGCAGCAGCAAAGTGGCAGCCCAGTAATGACAGGCAGTGTATGGTACTGGCCTGAGTAGATTAGGGAGAGGAGAGGACACACTCTTCAGTTTGGAGGTAGGGGAAGGTGTCCTTGCCTGTCTGAAAACGGTCCTGTCTTGCTCCTTAAGAAGGCTGATACAGCCAAATTGTGTCTGCATTATGGTACAGTTTGGTACACCTTGCAGGCATTCCTTCTTCATTTAGTCTAACCCTCTTCCCATCCATCTGTGTCTCTCCCTGCAGGACCTGTTGCACCTGAATGAGCTGGACCTGCTGGAGCTGGGGGTCCATAACCACCTCCACCGCATCCACATCCTCACCAGCATCCAGACACTGCAGGAGAGGGAGAGGAGGAGAGGTCAGTGACACAACATCATCTCACTGGTAGTTGCAGGCAATGTTATCTTCCTATACCAAACCTGTTGATGAAAATATACTTTGTTATGGTCTGTTCACATTATGAGTCACTGTTGTTGTGACTCAAATCCAGAAAAGTAATTCCCACTGAAACATTCCCAGTCCCAGTCATTCCCATTGAAAGCCTCAAGATTAAACCGTAGATTTTGAGCTGTTGTTTGCTAAATGCCAAATGCTATGCAATGCCAAGCATATGCCACATAACACCCACCCAATGCACTTACACTTGTTTGGATGTGAAAGGAAAAGTGATAGTGTTTTAACAAGAGAAGTGTCTTTCTCTTCCAACACTCACACGGCTGACCAAACAGGAGCAGGCCTCATCCGGCCCATCATACTGTTTTCACAGACTGGCTCAGACCCTGTTCGTTTGGTTCCCAGCCCTCCCTCTCTGCTTCCATCCCCTCCCATCCTGGCCTCTGTTTGTGTTGGGCAGCACAGGCCATGTAATGCGTTTGGAAGGATAGAGAAGATGGCCATAGTAGGGAACAAGCCCACCGGCACTCTCTCACTGGCCACTGCCACCCTACGGCCCCACCTCACTGGGCCAGGGTTCAGAGGATAGCCCCCCTTCCAGTGAAACAGTGTTGTGCTGAATAGTAGCTGATACTTTCCTTACAGTCACCAGGGAAAACGATGTGCCCTAGTTAAAGGCTAAAGACTTACTGGTCATCTGAGTGAATAAGCTCCGGAGTCCTCAAGACTCATCAGTGATTAATTAGGATATTCAACAGATTTCATGTTTTTCTTTCTTCTTCTCTTGTTCTTATCCCTTGACGCCACCTGTAAAGACAGACGAAGGTAATAAGGTGTTCAGCTGTATGTCATGAAAGCACCAGGAGGCTGATGGCAACATATAGGGATTACTGAGATAAGACAGACAGGCATCTTAGGCCTGGGAACAGGAGTGGAAATCAAAACACAGCCTCATTTACTGTAGACACAGGTACTGTGTCATGCATAGGCATACTTCCAGGGTTAGTGCAATCAAGGATCCTTGGATGTCCCTACCCTAAACCCTAACCGTAACCCCCACCATGACCTTAACATTACCATAACCCTTACCTAACCTTAATCCTTGCCTTAACCATTTTAAATTTCAACTTCAATGAGGTGACGTCATAACACAGCATCCTATTCCTACAACGACGGTGGAACACACGCACGCAAGCACACGCAAGCACGCGCACGCGCGCGCGCACACACACACACACACACACACACACACACACACACACACACACACACACACACACACACACACACACACACACACACACACACACACACACACACACACACACACACACACACACACACACACACACACACACACCAGGTGATTATACAGGGTCTAGCCAGGCAGCTGTAAGAGTTGGAGCAGCGGTGGCTGCCCTGGGGCAGGTGTCCTGCTGTGTATAATTAACTCTGTAGAAAAGTGGGGATGAGGTCTCCGTATGGATCATAGACAGGCCGCTGCTTGTTTCCAATGCATTATACACCGACTCCCTACTGGTGGTATGGTTACTACCAAGTGTATGACATTTGGTTTGGGGCAATTTGAATTCTTTATTCTAAAAGAGTGTTCATGTAGGGCAATATTCCATTCCTAACAAAATACACTTGCTTTTTTTATGTGTCTGCATTAAGTGGCTTTGGGCTGCTGATAAAGGGTCATCAAGTCTCCTGTTGCACCATCCATCCACACCAAAAGTTTAATAGCCTCTCACACTAACGATCAGAAAGACAAACTTGCAGGGAGTGTTGGCTAATGGTGTGTGGATTCAGGGATAGTGCTAAATAGATTAGCCTTCTTCTGTTCTTCTGAATGTTACAGTAACTTTTCTCTTCGAGGAGTCTTAGCACAATCAGACAAATATGACATATCCTACACTGTGACTCAGTAGTGTTTAGCAAACAGTTAAGTGGCCTCAAAGCAACGAGTAGAGTGGAATTGACACTTCTGAAAATTATTGGATTTCTATTGAATATCTTTCCAAAGTACTGTACTGAGGTAGATAAACATTTTCAGTTATGCTGGGCCAGTTTCTCATATGATAAATTGAATCAAAAGATCATAATTTCTATCATTCAAGGACATTGCCATGTCATGCTTTCTGGAAACAATAGACAAGCAAGGGGCAGTCAGACATGGTTTTAACTCAAGACATAGAAAAGGTAGGAAAAATACAGAGGATACGGGGCAACCGAGGACGAACAGCAGAGGGGCTAATGATCTTGGAGCGGGTGTAATGGGTGCGTGCTGGTGGCAGGGAAGTCAGGCGCAGGAGAGTGAACTTAGTATAAACGGAGCCGTTTAATGAATATACAAAAATACAGAAAACCAAAATATACAAAATATAATAAGAGGGTGAAAATCCCGTTGCACACCAGAACATAACTTGCACCAAACATACAAAAGACAATCACCGACAAGGACATGATGAGAAACAGAGGGTTAAATACACAACATGTAATTGATGCGATTGGAACCAGGTGTGATGGAAGACAAGACAAAACCAATGGAAAATGAAAAATGGATCAGGTTGGTGATGTCGACCGCCGAACACTGCCCGAACAAGGAGAGGGACCGACTTCGGCGGAAGTCGTGACAGCGGGGGGGAAGGTCTTGGCTTCCGGGGTAGTAGCCGTGGCACTAAAGCTGTGTACCAGCGCCTTAGGCTTGACCTTCTTGGATACCGGTCGGTGCTGCGGAAGTGATGTGGCCCGGGCCTTACTGAACCCCTCCCGGAGGTCCTAGTACTCTGCGGAGCTGGCGGAGAAGTCCGGCGGGGCAATTTCCAAGCCCCTGAAAGATGTCTCAGGGCAAGCAGAGCTGACTTCAGGCAATGAGTGTGGCAGGACAGGCTCCAGCCCACGATGGCACCAGTAGCCCAGTCAATGGAGGGATTGTGTTGCTGGAGCCAAGAGAATCCCAATACCACGGAACCTGCAGAGACTCAACCAGCAGGACTTAGATCATCTCGCTGTGGTTCCCCGACACTTGTAGGTTGACGGGGGTGGTCTGGTGGGTGACCCGGCCTATAGAGCGCCCATCCACGCTCTAACACCCATGGGAATGGAGAGGGGTTGAGTGTGGATTCCCAGCTCAGACCCCAGTGTAACGTCCATGAGACTCACATCGGCCCCGGAGTCGATGAGTACCTGGAGAGACTTGGATTGGTCCCCCACCGAGGGATGGCACGGAGAAGGGGGGTGAGCAAGGGAAGACAATTGTTTTAAGGTCCACCAGAGTACTCACTCCAAAGAATGAGCTATGTATCTTTAAGGGACAGGTAGACACATAATGACCGGCAGTACCCCAATACAGAGAACTCTGGGGACAGCCTGGCCCTGCCGAGCTGCATCGGCTCGGGAAGAGGTGAATCGGCAGTTTCCCGAGGCTCTTGAAGGGACTCGGGTAAGCTCGGATCCTCATGGGGACTTCTGGAGTTCATCAGATGCAAGGTGGGCTCCCTGAGTGAGTATTTGGGGCCGCAATCGGACCTCTTCTCCCTACTAGGTTCCCGTAGCCGACCATCGATCCGGATGGTTGAAGCGAGTGAGTTGAGATCTGTCGGTAGTTCTCGGGCTGCCAGCTCATCCTTTACCTCCTCCGATAATCCGTGCAGGAATGTGTCAAACAGCGCTTCCGTGTTCCAGGTACCCTCCGCCGCTAGCATGCGGAACTCCACCGCATAGTCTGCTACGCTGAGGGTGTCCTGCCGAAGCTGGAGTAACTTCTGGGTTCATAGTCTGCCACACTGAGGGAGGAGTCCTGCCAAAGCTGGAGTAACTTCCGAGCAGCCTCTCTCCCGGACACCGGAGCCTAAAACCTTTCTCACCTCCGCCATGAATACCTCCAGACTGAGGCTGATGGCAGATTGTTGCTCCCACACCACCGTGGCCCAGGCGAGTGCCCTCCCAGACATCAGCGTAATGATGTACACTATCTTCGAGCGGTCAAATAAGGCTGCAGCTTGCAAATGAGGGAACACTGGGAGAGAAAGGCCCGTCGGGTTATGGAATCTCCATTGTAGCGCTCTGGGAGAGATAAGCGGGGTTCCCGGGAAACCGGGGTGATGGCGCTGCTACCAGCCGGGTTACTGAGGGGCTGGGAGGTTACTGTCATGGTAGGCTGCCTGGTAGGCAACCCACAGAATTGCTCCCGCAAGGCATCCAATGCTAGGTCTTGACGTTTGGCCATGTTCTGGAACCATTCAATTAATCCGCGAAGCAACTCCTCGTGTCTACTAATGATGGCTCCTTGGCATTGCGGTGCTGGTCTAAGGCTGCTGGGTCAGTCATGGCCAGTTCGTACTATCACGTTTCAGGTAAGACCCAAGTGCAGACTATGTTGACGTAACAATGTTTATTGCAACAACAGGGGCAGGCAAACAACAGGTCAAGGCAGGCAGGGGTCGATAATCCAGAGTAGCTGCAAAGGTAAAGAACGGCAGGCAGGCTCAGGGTTAGGGGCAGGCAGAGTGGTCAGGCAGGCGGGCTCAGAGTCAGGACAGGCAAGGAGGACGAGAAAATCCAGGAGGACGTGAAAAAGAGAGACTGGGGAAAACAGGAGCTGAGAAAACGCTGGTTGACTTGAACAAATAAGACAAACTGGCCCAGACAGACCAAAAACACAGGTATAAATACTCAGGGGATAAGTGGGGAAGATGGACGACATCTGGAGGTTTGGTGGAGACAAGCACAAGGACAGGTAAAACAGATCAGGGAGTGGCAGATTGTCTATGTACAGTATTTGTTCAAGTTAATGGCATCCTTTGGAACTCATCTTGTGAATCAGATAAGGGGCCTCATTTGTAAACGTTGTTTATGCACAAAATCTGTCCCAAAACATGCATGAGCCAGTTTTCACGCAAAAGTTGGAGTTTATAAAACTGAACTTGATGTGAGAATGTGCTTATCCTCTCTAGGGCATTTGGGACGCTAGCGTCCGACCTGGCCAACATCCAGTGAGATTGCAGAGTGCCAAATTCAAATACAGAAATACTCATGATAAAAATTCTGAAAACAAAACATATTTTACATAGGTTTAAAGATGAACTTCTTGTGAATCCAACCACTGTGTCAGATTTTAAAAATGCTTTACTGCGAAAGCATACCTTACGATTAGTTGAGAACATAGCCCTGCAGACAAATCATTACAAACAGTAACCAGACAAGTTGAAGAATTACACAAGTCAGAAATAGAGATAAAATTAATAATTTACCTTTGATGATCTTCATATGGTGGCACTCAGAAGACATTCATTTACTCAATAAATGTTCCTTTTGTTTGATATATGTTATGTTCGATCTCTTTATATCCAAAAACCTCTGTTTTGTTTGCGCGTTTTCTTCAGTAATCCACAGGCTCAAACGTAGTCAAAACAGTTCATTGAAACATGTCAAACGATATTATATTCAATCCTCAGGTTGTTTTTAGCCTAAATTATCTATAATATTTCAACCGGACAATAACGTCGTCAATACAAAAGGTAAACAAGAAAGGCACTCTCTCGGGATTGCGCATGAAAAAGCTGTGTGACACGGTAGGGTCCACTCATTCAGACTGGTCTTACGCCCTCATTTATCAGAATACAAGCCTAAAACTATTTCTAAAGACTGTTGACATCTAGTGGAAGGCATAGGAACTGCAATTTGAATCTTAAGTCAATGGATACTGTAATGGCATTGAATAGAAAACTACAAAACCAACAACAACAAAAACTACTTCCTGAATGGATTTTTCTCAGGTTTTTGCCTGTCAAATCAGTTCTGTTATACTCACAGACATTATTTTAACAGTTTTGGAAACTTTGGAGTGTTTTCTATCCGAATCTACCAGTTATATGCATATCATATCTTCTAGCGGTAGCAGGCCGTTTAATTTGGGCATGCTTTTCATCCAAAATTCCAAATGCTGCCCCCTACCCTAGAGATGTTATCCTCCTGCAAACTTTAGACCATGGTGGTTGAAGTATTACATGGCAAGAAGGCAAAAGTATCCTAGCCTTGTGCTGGAAAATATGATCACACTCTTATTCATAACAAAAACAAACAGGTAGCTTAATATAATAACAAGATACAATCGCTTAGTTTTATCTTCGCATTCTAAAATAATTAGAAATAGTTATCTATTTCCTACTATTTTTTCATTTCCATGATCATTGCAGAATAAATTCCTCATATTTTCTGACTGTGATGGTTTCACACTTGCAAAATAGTCTATAGGCCTACAACAAGTTAGGATAGGCTACCATTCATCCCATCTCTCATTTAACTGGACCCACTTCACAGTAGTAAATATATAAGCTATTTCAAGTATTTTTCTCTATGTGGTCCGATCTGAAGTGCAGTTTAAGAGTAGACCAGACAGTTCACCTTTTCCATAGATGTTTATAGGCTATGTCTGAATACTGTAACAACAAATTGTTCAATTTATATTTCATTTATAAATATAAGGGTAACATTTTACTTGACACCAAGCGTTATGACATGGTCATAATGTTTTGCCTTGTGTGGTAGGTTTTGTGAGTTTTGACACTCTTATGTTGGTGGTATAACCAGACATAAAATAATGCAATATATGTCAAAACAGGTGTAAATATATGGGTCATGACAGTGTTATGACCATATTATGACAGGTTATGACAAGTCATATCAGCTGTTATGACCTATTATGACATGGTTATGACGCGAGGTGTCAAGTAAAGTGTTACCAACATGGGGTACATGGTACATACATATATCATAACCATTACGGAATAAATTCCTCACCATTTCTGGCTATGATGAGTTCATAGTCCAGAGGTAGTAATACAACAAATTACCATGCACATCTTTCATTTAATTGGAGTTATAATGCTCGTTCACACGCACAGTTGTACCACAAGTCTGATTTATAAAGGGAGAAATGTGTATGTATGCTTGCGCAAAAGTTTACTGTATGAATCTCTATATATTTATGTGTGCGATGTCACTTCAGTGCACAACGGAGCATTTGAAAGCCAATACAGTGTCAGAATATACACTAAGTATACCAAACATTAGGACCACCTTCCTAGTATTGAGTTGTGCTCTCAGAACAGCCTCAGTTATTCGGGGCATGTGGCCTCATTTCTAACCGTTATGCAATTTTACACTAAATATCTGCATGCGCTATATCTGAAAAGACTGTGCACAAAATGCAAAGATAAAATGAATAGATTTTTCGCTCTTCTCACTAACAGCCAATGATTGCATCATGATATTTAGCTACCTGCTTTTTTGTTAGGAATAAGTTGTCATATATTCTCCCTTTGCACAAGGCTACTAGGTCACTTTTGTGTCTTGCAATGCAATACTTCAACCACTAGAAACTATGTGAACGCATGGTCTAAGATTTGCCGGAGGAAAAGCATATTCTCATGTCAAGTTCAGTTTTTATAAAGGACAACTTTTGTCCTTTTGTCCTTGATAAAGGACAGTGTTCCCACAGTTGTGTCAAGTTGGCTGGAGGTCCTTTGGGTGGTGGACCATTCTTGATACACACGGGAAACTGTTGAGCGTGAAAAACCTAGCAGCGTTGAAGTTCATGACAAACTCAAACCGGTGCACCTGGCACATACTACCATACCCTGTTCTAAGGCACTTTAATACTTTCTCTTGCCCAATCACCCTCTGAATGCCACACACACAATCCATGTCTCAATTGTCTCAAGGTTTAAAAATCCTTAACCTGTCTCCTCCCCTTCATCTACACGGATGTAAGTAGATTTAACAAGTGACATCAATAAGGGATCGTAGCTTTCACCTGGATTCACCTGGTGAAATTATTTTATAAAATATTTTATGGAAAGAGCAGGTGTCCTTAATGTTTTGTATACTCAGTGTAGTATGTATACATATGGGGATGGCAAGCATATTTAAATATATTGCTGTTCATTGGATTCCAGCCCAGCCTACATATATATTTAAGTGTCTTCTGTAACCATGAGTGTAAAACTCTGCTTGGGTTAGCACTTTCATCCCTGAGAATTAAAAACATTGCAAGAAATAAAGACAGAAGATAAATGCTATACTAATGCTAGGTCTTTGCAGTCCCACACTATGATAATTTAATTTCATCATGACATACAGCAATACTCTCTGCATTGCCCCTTGGGTCCAGGAGATGACCTGGGATGTCACAGACATGACCATACTTGATGGGATGGTTAATGAAACTATTGTGAGAGCCAGATTATGACAACATGGAGAACAAGTTTTAGTAGCGTTGGATAGAAAGGGATTGAAGCCCCTGACGTGATAGCAACACTTCCTCCTACCATGACAACACTCAGAGATGTCTATTAAAACCTTATAGGATCAAAGTGTTGTGATGGAGGAGGGCGTTTTCTCAGGGTGGTCTCCGTTCCCATTGCTCCTCTGTCACATGGGGCGGGACAGTGGTGAGAGGGTTCAGTATGTCCAGACCAGCCCTGTTCCTCACCAACATAAACAAAGTCCTCTGGTGTCAACGGCTGGGCATGCTCTGTAAAGAAAGAAAGAAAGAAAGAAAGAAAGAAAGAAAGAAAGAAAGAAAGAAAGAAAGAAAGAAAGAAAGAAAGAAAGAAAGAAAGAGAAAAGTTGAAATTTGAAATAACCCTGCTAATAACACACCTAATATATCTACCTATTTTAGTGCTGATAGCTGATAGTAAAACAGTCACAGGCCACTCCAACTAGAAATCACTGGTCAGTTTTATTATCAACCAGGCTTGTGTGATACATTTCTCATTGCAATGTGAGCTCAAACAATGCTTAAGCAGCGTGTCCAATCAAAGCCCATCCACCAGCCTGCATGCATTAGTCACCGTGCTACAGTACACAGCATTGTCACTGACACAGGGCCATCCATTATTTTTACAACACTCACTGCTGACTGACAGCCATAGCCTGTGGTATTGTTGGGTCACAGTGATTTTCTCCTATCCACTGTGTGTGGACTTCCCCTTGGTGAATCGCCCCGTAGCACTCACTTCTGTCATCATCAAATCAAATGTATTTATACAGCCCTTCGTACATCAGCTGATATCTCAAAGTGATGTACAGAAACCCAGCCTAAAACCCCAAACAGCAAGCAATGCAGGTGTAGAAGCATGGAAAAACTCCCTAGAAAGGCCAAAACCTAGGAAGAATCCTAGAGAGGAACCAGGCTATGAGGGGTGGCCAGTCCTCTTCTGGCTGTGCCGGGTGGAGATTATAACAGAACATGGCCAAGATGTTCAAATGTTCATAAATGACCAGCATGGTTAAATAATAATAATCACAGTAGTTGTCAAGGGTGCAGCAAGTCAGCACCTCAGGAGTAAATGTCAGTTGGCTTTTCATAGCCGATCATTAAGAGTATCTCTACCACTCCTGCTGTCTCTAGAGAGTTGAAAACAGCAGGTCTGGGACAGGTAGTACGTCCGGTGAATAGGTCAGGATTCCATAGCCACAGGCAGAACAGTTGAAACTGGAGCAGCAGCACGGCAAGGAATCATCATGCCAGGTAGTCCTGAGGCGTGGTCCAAGGGCTCAGGTCCTCAGAGAGAAATAGAGAATTAGAGAGAGCATACTTAAATTCACACAGGATACCGGATAAGACAGGAGAAGTACTCCAGATATAACAAACTGACCCTAGCCCCCCGACACATAAACTACTGCAGCATAAATACTGGAGGCTGAGACAGGAGGGGTCAGGAGACACTGTGGCCCCATCCGATGATACCCCCGGACAGGGCCAAACAGGAAGAATATAACCCCACCCACTTTGCCAAAGCACAGCCCCCACACCACTAGAGGGATATCTTCAACAACCAACTTACCATCCTGAGACAAGGCCGAGTATAGCCCACAAAGATCTCCGCCACGGCACAACCCAAGGGGGGTGCCAACCCAGACAGGAAGATCAGTGATTCAACCCACTCAAGTGACGCACCCCTCCTAGGGACAGCATGAAAGAGCACCAGTAAGCCAGTGACTCAGCCCCTGTAATAGGGTTAGAGGCAGAGAATCCCAGTGGATCGAGGGGAACCGGCCAGGCAGAGACAGCAAGGGCGGTTCGTTGCTCCAGAGCCTTTCCGTTGACCTTCACACTCCTGGGCCAGACTACACTCAATCATATGACCCACTGAAGAGATGAGTTTTCAGTAAAGACTTAAAGGTTGAGACCGAGTCTGCGTCTCTCACATGGGTAAGCAGACCATTCCATAAAAATTGAGCTCTATGGGAGAAAGCCCTGCCTCCAGCTGTTTGCTTAGAAATTCTAGGAAAC